>NC_134484.1:324177082-324369582 GCF_040206685.1 Ascaphus truei
ACACCACGTGGCAGCCGGATCAGATGTCCTCACATAAGGATGGAGGCTGGTTCCTTTCACGCCGGTTCCTGGTCAGGTAAGTGGGAAGTCTTTGTTAGTCCTTGCTCCCAAGAGTAAGTCAACACGTTTGCAGCTCTGTCCTCGATCGCTGCTTTAGACGTAGCTCCACACCAGCTGAGATCCTCTCTCACACCCCTCCGTTGGAACGCTTCCGGGTTGGTGACGTCACCGCGGGGTTTCTCGCCGATCCTGGCGCCGGTTACACTGGGTATGCTCGTCGTGGTAAGGCAGTGAAGTTAGGAATAATACTGCTCTAAATTCTCCAACGCGTTTCGAAACCCGTAGGTTTCTTCATCAGGGAATAAATGTATAAATGAAAATACTTGGGTTTTAAATACCCCACGCCATGACCCCATTGGTCCAATCGGTTAATTTCTCCACCAATGAGAGAATGGCGGGGCGGAGTCAAAGTACCCGGACTGCACGCCCAAACTGTTGTCATTGACAACATAACAAAAGCAAAATGAACGTTATTAACAAGCAAATACATGGACACAAATGTGCATAATATTTTAATATTTTAACCTTTGCCTCTTTGCCCTTTTAAATTTTGTGCTAGGCATATATTATCTTTCGTTTATGTATGCCCAAATATAGCATGCGTTTTTTTAGCTTGGTGTATTGTGTTTTTAATTAGAATTTCTACAAGTCTATATTAGCCCATTTTTCGTGCTTTTCCTTCAAGAAAGGTGATATGATGGGAGGTTGAATGCGCCACCAATATGCTGCTAAATATCTTTTCTATGCATTAATACTCCTCTCTTTGGTTTTAGAATCACCTATCGCGTTCTAATATTGTTTATGCACATTTGTGTCCATGTATTTGCTTGTTAATAAAGTTCATTTTGTTTTTGTTATGTTGTCAATGACAACAGTTTGGGCGTGCAGTCCGGGTACTTTGACTCCTCCCCGCCATTCTCTCATTGGTGGAGAAATTAACTGATTGGACCAATGGGGTCATGGCGTGGGGTATTTAAAACCCAAGTATTTTCATTTATACATTTATTCCCTGATGAAGAAACCTACGGGTTTCGAAACGCGTTGGAGAGTTTAGAGCAGTATTATTCCTAACTTCACTGCCTTACCACGACGAGCATACCCTGTGTAACCGGCGCCAGGATCGGCGAGAAACCCCGTGGTGACGTCACCAACCCGGAAGCGTTCCAACGGAGGGGTGTGAGAGAGGATCTCAGCTGGTGTGGAGCTACGTCTAAAGCAGCGATCGAGGACAGAGCTGCAAACGTGTTGACTTACTCTTCGGAGCAAGGACTAACAAAGACTTCCCACTTACCTGACCAGGAACCGGTGTGAAAGGAACCAGCCTCCATCCTTATGTGAGGACATCTGATCCGGCTTCCACGTGGTGTTGGGTAACATTATCCCACAATTGCCTGTTTATTATTATTTTGATGTACGCACAATACTCACCTTTAATATATTTTTTATGTCAATATAATTTTTAATGCACTATGAGCGTCGTGCGCTGTGTTTTTTGTGTCTTTTTCTGCTTCCCTTCTTCCCTGCTCCTATTACCCTGCCCGCGCGGGTGCCAAAGGAGCGTGGGACGGAGGGGAAGCGCCTACCTTGTCATCCAGCCCTGGGAAGCAAGCGGGATGGGGCGGGGGGTTGCCTCTTCCTCGCGGGAGGCCAATCAGGGAGGGGAATTACTTATTTAAAAAAAAAAAAATATTGGCGCGAGCAGGGGAAATTCATAGAGACGCAGCAGCGGCCTAAATCCTCTCGCCAGCGGCCTAAATTCACACGCCACGGCGTGTAGTTATCATTAATTGTCGAACACTGTATATATATATATATATATATATATATATATATATATATATATATATATATATACACAAACACAATTCCTCCCACCATATACACGCACACACACACACACAATTCCTCCCCCCTAATACATAAACATACACACACATACACACACAATTCCTATGCACACACACAATTCTTCCAGCCATATGCACACACAACTCCTCCCCCTATATATATATATACATACACCCCACACACACACAATTCCTCCCTCCCTATACACACACACAATTCCTACACACACACACACACACACTCTTACCTGGGGGGGAGGGCTAGAGCTGCGTGTGGGAAGTGCTTAGTGCTGAACCATGCAGGGGGCAGGGAATCAGGCAGGGGGAGGATAAATTCTGCCCCCACACATCAAGCAGAGGCAGCAGAGAGCAGCAACCAACAACAGCACTGGCCATGTAGCCGGCAGGGCCCCCCTATGCTCTTGCCCCCTCCCCCCCCGCATTGCAGGGTTTAGCGGCATGATAGTTACGCCACTAATGCAAATACACTCATTAGTCCTTAGCTCATTAGTCTTTGATGTGCTTTGTACAGTGAGATTTTGGCACATTTTTAACCACCAGAAATTAATTGCATCTGGTTTACAGCCATTACCATCATCACAATACAAATAAAAAAAATAATTAAAAAAAACTGGTACAGTGGGTCTACTAAGTCTGTAATTTCTTGTCCCAGACTTAACTCTACAATGAGTAATGCAGCAGGTATAAGCTAAAGGGAAGTAATGTATTAAATGATAGGAAGTTAAAAGTGATACACATACTGTACTGAGTGCTCATTTGTATGTCACTACCAATAATAATAGTCTGCTTTTTAAGCACTGTGGCCCATATTTAGTAAGAAGTGCTATTTCACCTTACGGTCCATTAAAGTGAAGTCAAGTTGCCGAACGTGGAGCTACTGACCGGGACACGGGCTCCAGTGATATCCTCACAGTGAGGGTTTTTACATTGTTTTATGTATATTTTGGTTTTTTTACATTGTACTGTATGCATTCCTTTATAAAAGTACCCGTCTAGAATTGCAAGTTGGTTTGTCAATATGCTGCATTAAATCATTATTCTTTTTTCGTTTATTTTGGTTGTGCCTATTAACCTCATTGATTTGTTCAATTCAAATAAATGGGACATAAAGGGCCATATAGACGAAGCAGGACTACTCAATAAGACACCTTCTCATGCAGGAAGACACCTTACAGCCTGTTTACTAAAATATGACATGAAGGGCCATATTGACTTAGCAGCGTCTTATGGAGTAGCCCTGCTTTGTTGATATGACAGATTTTCTTTAGTATTCCGTGGAATCAATTTATTTAACAGGCTGCATATTTAGAGACTTCCATTGAAAAGGTGATAGAATTGCATCACAAAAGTCATGCTACTCATCACATTTTTGGCACAAGATCCTTGTACGGTCATGCAGATGACACTCAACTCTACTTGTTCTTTGCACCAGGTACAAAGGGCCAATTATCAGTCATTAATAGATCTTTATCTGAGCTCCAAGAGGGGATGAGTGCCAGTTGGTTGAGGTTGAATCCTGATGTGGATGCTCTCCGTCGGAAGACTACAAAACTGTAGCTAGGTCAACCAACTGGTCTTAAGCTTGGGGGTTCCCGGCTGCTAAACTCTGTCCATGTGCGAAATAATGGTGTTGTCCTTGACTGTGAATTGACCCTTAAACATCAAGCAGCCCTTCTAGCCGCCTAGGTGATGGGTGGCCATGACCAGGGGGGCAATTCTTCCAGGGAATTCTTTGCTCTGTTATTACATGCGGGAATGTTAAATCATTCATTTAAATATTTCTTTCAAATCACTTGGGGTCGCTTAAAGGTCAAATAAATCATAACTTAGTATGGCCCTCAAAGCTGGGACTGATACGTTGTAATAATAATGTTGTGTGGGGCTAATGCGTTGAAGCGATACTTCCCTCTGATAGCCTAGAGACGTGTTTGTTTTGGTGTGTTTGTTTTGGATATAATAAAGGGGACAAGTTACGTTAATAAATTCAGCTGTTACTGCACAGAGGGTAGTATATATTGTATTGTATTGTATGTCTTTATTTGTATAGCGCCATTGATGTACATAGCGCTTCACAGTAGTATATATCAGGCAACATATGTTCCATGCGGCCACCCTTCCCCCATCCACTCCATGTGCCTATTTTGTACAGGGTGATAAAAAGGGAAGAGTCAACCACCAACAACCCCCCTTCCCCCTCTTTCCCCCACAGCAAGAGAATGCTATGCAGGGAGCAAATACCGAATTACAATGCTTTAATTGTGTTAATCATAACCCATGTAAGGAGACAAACCTTATATGTTTCGACAATTTATCACTAGTTCATTGTTAATTTTACATGGCTTGGCACGCATATAACAAAGGACATATCCAGGCTATATATATCAAAATAAAAATTATCTACAAGTATAATAGTGTTACTGCAAAAGTGTTCATTTCAATACTAACATAGCTGGTGGCGATATTGCTTTACCAGAGGTTTTCTGGTATGTTGGTATTTTGATATGAGAAGCGGTGGGCAAATGATAACATAATATTTCGTGTTTTTGCAGTTGGAATTTTTACATTGTTCAAGATCAATTCAATTTTCCCAGGATTCATGACCATCTCTATCGACGGTGTAATAATCACTACACACGTACGACAATAAAATAACAAGTATTACACATACAGTGCTCATCTTCACTAGCAATATAAATTATACCACACAATCACAAGCCACCATCTCTCATATATTACCAGCAGTAATTTCTCTTGAAAATATAACCATTCAACTACTTGCAGTGGCGCAGAACTATGAGGAAGGATGGTTCCAGCAGGAAATATATACACTCGTGCATGGAGCTGAGAGCGGACAAGGCTAGGCAAGCGGGCAAGGCCGGATGGTCAGACAAGGGAGAGTGAGCGGACAAAGTGGTTACACCGCAACATGCGCAGATGAGTGGCGCTCATCAAGTGATGAGGGCGGCCACTGCCAGTAGTTGCAAACCGCTTTAGCGTTGCAAGGTTGCAGGTCAACGAGTAGATATTTAAGGCCATTGGCTGTCTCGGACAAGCCGGTGGGGGTACGGCCTCATTCTGTCATTTCATGTGGGCTGAAAACGGCTGAGATGCGGTCACCATCACCACTATGGTATGTTGTCAACAACTCAGAAATGCTCCAGACGCCGAGGGATACCTTCTGCCAGAGGGCAGGTGAGAAATTCGCTGGGGCGGATACCGAGAGGCGGTTCGCAACACCGCTCGGGATATTGCAGATTCAAACAAAGAAAACGTCAAAGGTTAAGCGAAAGACAATGTCTGATACAGCCACAGGGTGCGGGAGCGTAACCCCCAAGAGGCTTGTCAGCACCCTAGCAATATTATTATTATTGAAGTATTTAAAATTCATACTTATTACCATATATTTTTTGTCAATTTGAGGTAGCATTGGGCACCCCTGTCTTTTGTTGTATACATTTGCCATGCTCAGCAGCACTCTTTTTTTACATAAATATATATTCATGATGTGGTGGGTGTAGGAGTTTGAGCTAGCTGGGAATGTGTGTTAATCAATTTCTGACTATTAACAGTTGTATGGAGGTAGGTGGCACCTCCCCCCAGAGCTCACTCCTCCTCACCTTTTTAACTTGAGGGGTCTTTTCACTTTGCTGCAAGAACAGGACCTACTATGGTTCTTTCCCCTCATACAGAGGTAAAGGGAAGGGTTCACAGTGAAGTGTAGGACCTGCATTTTTGGTTATACCTTGACATTTGGTATGCAGGCTTACGACGCTTTGGCCAAAGGGTTAAACTAAATAACCAAGTAATTATTATTATTATTGAAGTATTTAAACTTTATACTTATTACTTGTTTTGTCAATTGGATGTAGCATTGGGCACCCCTGTCATTAGTTGTATACATTTGCCACGCTCAGTAGCACTCTTTTTTGACATAAATATATATATATATATATATATATTCATGATGTGGTGATGGTAGGAGTTTGAGCTAGTTGGGAATGTGTGTTCAGCACCCTAGCAACTCAGGTCAGGGAAACTGAGTCAGCCAGTGATGTGGGGGCACAAATGTTGAAATCAATAATAAGGGGTGTAAGGCAGGCGCTGACACCATTGGCGGCACTTTTAACTACACGACAGATAGGAAACACAGGAGTCACAAGCGACACTCAAGGGATAACAGCACCTGAGACAGTCAGAGGGTCCCAGCAAGGACTGAGAGATGCAGCAATAGGGAATGTGGTGCGGCCCGCACTGCCGAAGCACTGTCTGCAGCTTTGCCTAGTCAAATTTTAGGTGAGAACTCGGGTTCGTCCACGTTCGTCACAACACAGCCTCCATCATTGCCCAGCCAGGCCTTAGTAGTGAATTCAAGTACATACATGTCGGCCACACTGCCAGCAGCTTTGCCCACCCAAACCTTAATTGAAAACACAGGAGTAGCCACGTCAGCAACAACACCAGAGGTTAGGAGGTTGTCTGACGTGGTATACAGAGATTCATATACAAACATTGCTAGGTCATTGGGCACACATTTGCTGAAGGAGATAAAGGGTAAGATTTGGGCAGGGGAGTACGTGGAGATTTTATCATTGCTTCCAGGCTATAGGGAAGCTTTGGCAAGGTCAGCCAGAAAAGGGGAGGCTAAGAAGGAAGATGCGGAGAGTCGACTCTTTCCCCACACACACCAAAACTGGTCAAAAGCTTTCAGGATACTGGCAGGCATAATGGGGGAAAAGAACCACATTTGTGTCCAGCACTCTTTAAATACCAGGTCATGATTGGCGACACATATCAAAAACACGGGGGCATAGGTTGGAGGAAATATGACGAAGAATTCAGACAAGTTATGGAAGCTAACAAAGGGAAAATATCGTGGGACATTAAGGATGCAGACCTATATTTAGTACATTTTTCTGCTGGAGGGGCAATGCCCTTTAGCGGGGCGAGCAGCAGCGGTAGGGACGCATGGCGATCTAGCAGCCATACACACACTGGGTGGGGATCATACGACTGGTAAACAACGATGCATATGTTGGGCATTTAACGAGTCCAGGTGTAAGTACGACAACTGCCGTTTCCGGCACACCTGCTCCTTGTGTGAGGGCCAGCATAGAAGGACAAAATGTTTTACTAAGGGCACGCAGGGATTTAAGGGTACAGACCGAAACGTGACCAAGAGGAAGGCATCTCCAATAACCGTCAGAACAATGGCACCATGGCTGGAAAGGTACCCCAATAGTGAGGCAGCCCGGATAGTTATGGCTGGGTTTAAGGTGGGGTTCAGGATTACATTTGAGTATCAAGCGTTATCAAACGTAATTTGAAATCGGTCAAGACAAATGGTAATGTAGCTAGGGAAAAAGTGGAAATGGAAGTCTTTTTGGGGAGGAGGTCAGATCCCTTTGATTCCCCCCCCCCACCCTCCCCATCCCTTTGCTAATCTGAGGATTTAAACAGAAGAGGTGGGGCCCTTTAGGTTAATCCAGCATCTATCCTACCCAGAATGGTTGTGCGCTTTCCTGTTTTTAGTTCGATACCTTTAGTACATTTCTTTAGCGGATAGAGCACAAAAGGGTATATGTGTGTCCAACAACCGTCCTTAGTTTTCTAGACATTGAAATTGACTCTGCAGGATAGTGTGGGGGGGGGGGGGGGGGTGCACAGATCCTGGGAACACGCATTAAAGTTAAAAAGATTGGGGGGGAGCTCTTCTAGCCACCTAGGTGATGGGCAGCCCTTACCAGGGGGCAAGGCCACCCTCACTGCGGATTGGCCGCTGACGCGGCCGGGGGCGGGAAGGGGAGGAACAAGGGGGGGAGCTGGGGGGCTTAAAGGGCATAACCAGGAGTGGGTGCACTCACTTTACTCCTGGCCGTGACGGTTTTTCCACCCACGCATCCCTTATGATTAGAATAGATAGCAAGTAAGCAGTCCTTGGCCATTCATTTTGACAACGAGTCAAGGAAACTGTTATTGTTGTGGGCTATTGAGCAATATCGCTCGTGAATATTGCTAACTTGTACTATGTTCTGTTACAGGATGAATCCTGATTACTTTTATGAACAAAAAGGACTGAAATTCCTAAAGGCGGGGTCAGTTTGACCATTTTGCCTCTGTCGCGGCAGCAGTGGGGGGCATGTGCTTGTTCTTGCCAGACGGGGCTCGGGGCTGATAAAGCCCAGGGGTAGAGGCGAGCGGGCGGGGTGGATAGAAGTAATTTCCGCCAGCCCACTCTCGACAGCGGCCAGCACACTTGTGCCACGGCTGACGGAGCCAGTGGGTCAAGGCCCGTCTGACCCTGCACTTAACCTATTAAACAAGCCTTCTGGCAGGACTAGCAGTTACACTATTATTATATAATAAACAAAAGCCAGTCTGTCATTATTTGTATGTGTTTATGTGGTTACTGGTAAAAGAGGGGAGGGGGGATTCCTCGCAGTCTCCCTGGTCAGATGTCAGCCGTAAACAAATGATTTTTCATCCACCTAAAGAACATAGTCAGGATTAAGCACTTGATCCCCCTCAGAGGATCTTACTACGCTTGTCCATGCCTTTGTGTCCTCATGGATTACTGCAATGCACTCTACCTGGGTCTTCCAGAAAAAGAGCTGCGCAGCCTGCATCTGGTGTATAGGTAGGACCATCTGCCCACGTGACATGCCACCAGCAGCCCCCAGCACTCACTCCCTCCCCCCAGCACTTGACAAGTCTCCAGCACCCCCACCCTTGCTCAAAAACCTAGGGCCCAGGTCAGGGCTTCAGTCTGGGGCCCAGGAAAGCTGTTAGCATGCCTGAGCATCAGCCCAAGAGACCAACCCACTTTTTGAAAGGTACCTAAAGACCTATCAATGGGAAAATTGAAGCAGGTTTGTGGGCCTGGGGAAGACATGCATATGCACTTACAGGTATTCTAATTCTAAAGCTATTTTTTTCAGTTAACATTTCTGTAATTTTTCTGCTCATGCAAAAGAAATAAAAAGATAACATGCTTTTTTCTAAATATCTGTCTTAATGCTGAACACATGCATAAGACAATGGTGTCATCTATCTCCCCGACAACTTAGTGGTATATTAGTGTGTCTTATTTTTGACATAAACCACATACAGTACTAGGCCAGCGGAGTGGCATAGATTTCAGATTAAATGGTACCATTTTCTTTTATATGGTAAATGTTCTGCTATGTGCAATATAAATAAGCCTGCTTTACATTGACATGATAAAGGTCACTGACTCAGCTCAAATAACCGACAAGTTTTTTCTTTTACTTAACTTATTATGAGGTTAACTGGATCAGCCTCTCCTCTCCCAAAAAAAGCTATTGGAATCAAGAGAAATTCTTGCAGGGTAAAAAAGAATGTTATTGGAATTCTGCCTGATATTCCCTGTGGAGACTCCACAGACAAAGAGCACCAAATTATGCATGAAAGTAAGCACATCTGGAACTGCAAAGGGCTAAGGAGGAGAACAGAGTTACCTGCAGATGCTGTACTTCATTGCAACATGAAATAAAACAGAATCATGCCTCTTATTGCTCCTTCCTCAGGGAGGTCAAAATGTTGAGTGATAACAGACTTGCCTGAAACGCACTCAGAATTTGATTCACTAACCACTCCCACTGTCTCTGGATTATAAAAGGAAAATAAAACCTTGCTCCCCCTGCTTCATCCATAATGTTCATCAATGATCTTCCTAGAGCTTGTAATGGAGCTTCAATACACATGTATGCGGATGACACAATCTTATATACACATACTTCAATCTGACTTTTTGAGAATTAATTGGATTTCCCAAAACAAACTGTTTTTAAACACTGACAAGACTGTGACAATGGTATTCGGGACCAACGCTACAATTCTAAAGTTTCCAATGAATGAGCTCCAGATCAGAACCAACGCTAATACCCCATCCTAGCTCCTGTTCCTAGTTTTAAATACTTGAGCATATGATTTGACTCCCACTTAACATTTGGGATGCATATTGATACCCTGACATCCAAAACCTATGCCAAACTAGGTGTACTTTATAGGAACAAATCCTCCCTGTCTGTTGGTCAGAAAGTGTATTGCACAGCAGATGCTAATGCCAATAATAGACTACAGGGACATAGTATACGGCTCGGCACCCCAAACCCACCTTAGCAAACTTGATACCCTCTACAATTCCATATACCGTTTTGTCCTCCAATGCAACTACAACACACATCACTGTGAAATGCTCAAAGAACAAGATTGGTCATCACTTAAGTCTAGGCACAAAGTTCATCTTTCCTTTCTTGCCTTCAAATACTTTCTGGGCAAGCTACCCATCTATCTGCACAAGCTCCTCACCCCTACCACATGCAGCACTTATCATCTGAGATCTGACTCCAAAAAACTGTTCAGGGTCCAAAAGTTCAACAAAAGTATCCGGCCGCTCCTTCTTCTCTTACCGTGCACCTCACAACTTGAACAATCTATTGGAGACTCTCACAGTCGCCACCAGTCTAAGTTCTTTCAAAACTAAAGCTGTCTCACAATTTAATGTGGTCTGTAACTTACATATGCCTATAATATATGTAGCCAGGGTCCCTGCGGTCCCCCTGACTCCCGGTTCTATTTCCCCTTACCTCCAGCTTCACGGGTGCGCTGCGGGGGTGAGCGTGTCACCGGGGGCTCCCGGTGGCAGCTGCGGCAGGGCGCCGCCATGTTTAATGTGCGGAGTGTCGCGCGTGCTTAGAAGGTGTTTGGCGGCCCTGTTGGGGTTGGCGCGAGGTTCGAGCATGCGCAGTCAGTGTGTGGAGTCCCGGCGGCCATTACAGATTACGCACGAGCAGATAGTGCTAGCGGCGGCCATTACAATGTCGCACTTGTGCAGGATGCATAGCGCACGCGGCCCCAATGCAAAAAAGCTCTCCAAGGGACTACAACTCCCAGCAGCCCCAGGGGCTGGAGCACAGGTGACTCATTACAGTCAATAGGGCTCTAGAATTCCTGCAGCAGAGATATAGATACATTGTTGTGTGCTGTGTGTGTGTGAGGAGTTGGAGCTGGGAGTGAGACAGGGGAGGTTGTGTGTGCATAGGTCAGGGACCCAGTGCACTAGGCCCTTAATCCCCTAGGCCCCCAGCTAGGCCCCAGTCATTGGAAGGTTGGAGCTGCTACAGGGACATGCACTAGATAGGGAACGGATCCCCTTAGCAGCCAGGTGTATTCTAATATAGTAAGGGACACAGCTGTGTGCAGGTGGCCTGGCAAGTTTGGTCTGGGAACAGACCTCTTCAGTGATAAAGACTGTCTTCACTGTGGGATCGTCCGGCGAGACACCAACCCACGCCGAGGTGGATTCATCGCGGGATCGGCGGATCCTTTGCGAAGAAATCAGCGGGCCCAGGTGCTGGCGCACTGGGCAGGTATCGTAGCTAAGTGCACCAACAAAATACATACACATTGTGGGCAGCGCTGTCTCACATACCAGGGAGGTTGGGTGTGTGACTTTGGGGTTGCTGTGGACACGGTGTGGGATACAGGGTGTGGGATTATAGCCCTGTGAGCTGTGTGGGTAGTTGTAGACTACTGAGGCGGAGGCTCACAAAAGTCAAAGTGAGGTACCCCCACACAATCAGTTAGGGGCACCCAACAATGGGCCTCAGCAAACAGCTAGCACTCAGCTGGCCTCAGGTATTACTGTGTGTGATATGTATTGAACCAGTGATGTTAAAGTCAACATGTTAAGTTGTACAAATAATGCACTGCTTTTTTATTGTGTAACTTTCTGCATTGTGACGCTGTCCTCCAAGCGGGGCCGTTGGTATTTCCACCAGGGGGAGAGTTTAGCCAGGGTCCCTGCGGTCCCCCTGACTCCCGGTTCTCTTTCCCCTTACCTCCAGCTTCGCAGGTGCGCTGCGGGGGTGAGCGCATCACCGGGGGCTCCCGGTGGCAGTTACGGCAGGGCACCGCCATGTTTGGTTTGTCCGTGCATGCGCAGAGTTTCGCGCTTGCGCAGAAGGTGTTCGGCAGCCATGTTGGGGTTGGCGCGAGGTTCGAGCGTGCGCAGTCAGTGTGTGGAGTCCCGGCGGTCTTTACAGATTGCGCACGAGCAGATAGTGCTAGCGGCGGCCATTACAATGTCGCACTTGCGCTGGATACATATGCAAGAGAGCTCTCCAAGGGACAACAACTCCCAGCAGCCCCAGGGGCTGGAGCATAGGTGACTCATTACAGCCAATAGGGCTCTAGAATTCCTGCAGCAGAGATATAGATACATTGTTGTGTGCTGTGTGTGTGTGAGGAGTTGGAGCTGGGAGTGAGACAGGGGAGGTTGTGTGTGCATAGGTCAGGGACCCAGTGCACTAGGCCTCTAATCCCCTAGGCCCCCGGCTAGGCCCCAGTCATTGGAAGGTTGGAGCTGCTACAGGGACATGCCCTAGATAGGGAACGGATCCCCTTAGCAGCCAGGTGTATTCTAATATAGTCAAGGACACAGCTGTGTGCACGTGGCCTGGCAAGTTTGGTCTGGGAACAGACCTCTTCAGTGATAAAGACAGTCTTCACTGTGGGATCGTCCGCTAAGTGCACCAACAAAATACATACACATTGTGGGCAGCGCTGTCTCACATACCAGGGAGGTTGGGTGTGTGACTTTGGGGTTGCTGTGGACACGGTGTGGGATACAGGGTGTGGGATTATAGCCCTGCGAGGTGTGTGGGTAGTTGTGCCTTGCGTTGATAGAGTCATAAGATATTACAGTAGAGTTATAAGATGTTACCTAAGAGATATGTTATGTTTCAGTAAAGCCCTTTTCTATTTTACCAAGCTGTGTGGTTCATTGTAAGAGTGTCCTGTGAGGGGCTGCACCCACTCTGCTGGGATCTCTCACAGGTGGAGGCGCTGCACCATTTATATAGTAAATCACCCCAGGCTCCCAGCGGCGGAGGCTTAGGCTCCTGCGAGCCAAACAGATAAAAGGGTAGGCAGCACCGGTAACTAATTACAATCACCACCCCCTGATCTCACTTACAGTAGGTGTGGGGGGAAACTGGGCTACATATATATTATCTCTTACTGTGCATGGAATGTCTTGTATATAATGTATAACCTTGCTCACCTAATGTATGTATGTATTTGTAACCATGTATCTGTCATCATAACTCGGTGCCCAGGACACACTGGAAAACGAGACGTAACTCTCCATGTATTACTTCCTGGTAAAACATTTTATAAATAATAAATAAATAAATAATAATCTCAACTATTTGAGATTTGAAGGATGCAGGGGCCTATTCTAGTAGCTCCGAAGTTGTCATTGCCAAATCGCATGTTTGTTCAGAAGCCGGCGTATGAAATGTGGGAAAAAAACGTATTCTCTATTGCAAATCGATGTTTTGATATCGCATCCTATAAAAAGGCAACATCGCTATGTTTAACACCCAATCTATGCGATTTGTTCTTTTGTTTACTTTGGAAGTGGAAGGGACCGCATTATACACAGTATATTAAGCAGCCATTTGCAACAGTGTGTGACAGTGCTGCTCGGAGTTAGGGAGAGACATACTGGGCTAGGTGTTTGGAGGTTTTTGTGAGTAGTGTGCATTAGTAGTGATTTCTGAGTGAGTTGTCTTCTGTTCTTATATTTTTATTTCAAATTTGCTTGTCTTGTCAGTGTGAAAGTTTTTTGTGTGTTATTTTTTTTTCTCCAATTTCTATTTTGTGTGCGTGTTTGAGGAAATGAGTGATATGGAACAGAGGAGTGGACGTGGGAGTGTAGGGAGTGGGAGTGAGAGGAGTAGAGGTGTGGGGAGTGTGGCTGGTTATGAGTGGCAGTGTGGGGAGTGGCAGTGTGGGGAGTGTAGCCATAGGGAGTGGTGGTTGGGGAGTGTAGCCATCGTGAGTGGCAGTGTGGGGACTGTAGCTGTGAGTGGCGGTGTGGGGAGTGTAGCCATAGGGAGTGGTGGTTTGGGGAGTGTAGCCGTGGTGAGTGGTGGTGTGGGGAGCTGCAGTGTGGGGACTGTAACTGTGATGAGTGTAGCCATAAGGAGCTGCGTTGTGGGGAGTGAAGCCATGGGGAGTGGTGGTATGGGGAGTGTAGCCATCGTGAGTGCCAGTGTGGGGACTAGCGGTGTGGGGAGTGTAGCCAGGGTGTGTGGCAGTGTGGGGGTTAAGCCATGGTGAGTGGCGGTATAGTAAGTGGCAGTATGGGGAGTGTAGCCATGGGGTGTGGTGGTGTGGGGAGTGTAGCTGTGGTGAGTGGCGATGTTCTGAGTGGCAGTGTGGGTAGTGCAGCCATTGTGAGTGGCATTGTGGGGAGTGTAGCCATGGGGAGTGGCGATGTGGGGAGTGGTGGTGCGGGGAGTGTAGCTGTGGTGTGATGAGAAGTGGGGCGAGGAGTGTAGCCATGGGCAGTGCTGGTATGGGGAGTGTAGCTGTGGGGAGTGGTGGTATAGTGAGTAGCAGTATGGGGAGTGTAGCCATGGGGTGTGGTGGTGTGGGGAGTGTAGCCGTGGTGAGTGGCGATGTGCTGAGTGGCAGTGTGGGGAGTGTAGCCATAGGGAGTGGCAGTGTGTGGGAGTGTAGCCATGGTGAGTGGCAGTGTGGGGAGTGTAGCCGTGGTGAGTGGCAGTGTGGGGAGTGTAGCCACGGTGAGTAGCAGTATGGGGAGTGCAGCCATTGTGCGTGGCAATGTGGGGAGTGTAGCCGTGGGGAGTGGCGATGTGGGGAGTGGTGGTGCGGGGAGTGTAGCCGTGGTGTGGTGAGAAGTGGTGTGGGGAGTGTAGCCGTGGGCAGTGCTGGTGTGGGGAGTGTAGCCGTGGGAGTGGCGCGTGTGGCAAAGGTCAGGAGGACTGTTAGGGTAGAGGTAGGGGAGTTCAGCAGGGGCTCCAGGTATCAGGGGCAGCAACATGGCTCTGCGAGGAGTGGACAGGGAGAGAGGGAAAGTGACAAGCAGACCTCTGAGGCCTCAGAGGTCAATGCTCCGGCTGCTGATGCGTCTCCAACATGGAAGTGGCGTGTTGAAGGGGTGCGCAACGTGCGCTTCTCGGCCATGGTGAATCAAGTCCTGGTCGATCAGGTGGTGCGTTGTTATGCCCGCCTGTTTGGTTGCTTAGCAGTTAAGAACACAAATAACATAAGTACAGTGTCCCAATTATGAATGACATGTATTGTAAAAAGAAATGTAAACATTTACATTTAACATACATTTTCACACTCCCATTTAAATGTCAAATACATACATGCTATAACTCAGGTGTGGTCACAAATATTTAACACTTCAGAGAAATGGAACATTTATTGGAAATATAATAAAGGGGATGTGGGGGGGCTGTAACTCACCTCCAACTCTTGCTGTGCCACAGATACTCTGACTGTCTGTCAAACACTCCCTGACACACACAATACAATAGTTCAGACATTTGCACTCCTTACAACATTTCATTCTATACATCTCCAGTAATCTAGAGTAACAGCGTCTTTACATTTCATTTCATATTTACAGCCAAGACTAAAAGTAGTGAGAATGCCCAGATGTGGGACGACATCTACAATGCAGTCTCTGGTGTTAGGAAACGGACCACCGAGACCTGCAAAAAAAAAAAAGTTTGCGCAACTCAAGAGGAAGGTCAAGGCAAGGCAGGCAGACAGACAGCAGCAGGCATCTAAAACAGGAGGAGGTCCTGCCCATTATCTCTAGCTTACCCCAATGGAGAAGCAGCTCAGCTCGATCCTGAGCCCAGACATTGTCTTTGGCCTGTCAGGGGACAGAGACATCGGGTCCAATGAGTCGGACAATGAACAAGGTGAGTACTATGACATGAAAGAATACAAAGGTTAGGTTGCAGACACTGCTGCTCAGCTAAGAAAAAACGACTACATACAGTATATAGTTATTCCTTACTGACCTGGGTAGCCTTAATTTGCTATGTTGTGGTCATTGGAAGCAAAATGTATTTTAGTCATAAGCTTTAAACATACTTGATATATTATGGTTTTTAAGTGACAAACTCCCATTACAATGTCACTTTGTAACATTTCATGCTTTGCACACCGGAAGGACTAATGGCCCTACAGTATATTCAAGACCAACAAACACATGGTTAGACCGGGGTGTGCAAACTTTTCTTGCTGCGCCCCCCTGCCTGCTCTCCTCCCTTCTTACACCCCCCTGCCCCAGTTCGGTGTCAAATGACATTGCGGGGTCGTGTGACGTCACATCACATGAACCCGCAGCGTCGTTTGACGCCGCATTGCCATGGAGACGCGTCCTGAGCTGGCTAATCTCGGTAAGTAGAGGTTGCAGAGGCTATGCGCGGTCCCCTGGTATTTAATTTAAATGCCCTGGGGAAGAGTGTGGGACCTCTGCAACTGCCCGCGCCCCCGCAAAAAAATCTTGCGCCCCCCAGTAAGCGCACCCCTGGGTTAGACCATACAGTGGACAATTAAGTAGTTTAATAATGTTATAGGTAATGTTATCTTAACATTGTGACGTACTGTAAGTAACATTATCTTCAATCTTAACTGTACACAGGGCCATGAGCATCCCCTGAGCAATATGAACACATAAACATGGCCAAATTCTCTGTGACACCTTCTGTGTCATGACTAGAGTCTAAAATGGGCACGACAGCTGGTGCACCGGTGCTTCCCTTCATACTGTACCTGTGGAGGCAGGGAGTCGCCACAGCACCGTTGCCGGTCTGAGCGACATTGCCAGAGCTGGTACCTCCGCCAAATAAAACACCTAATATGGTACCATCACCGAGAAATGAGGGCGTTGAGGCATGCTATGATAAACGCGAAGACCAGTCATACCACCCAAATGGTCTGCATGATGCAGCAGACCATTGAATCAATGTGTCCGGGCTCATGAGCGTCCACTACCATCCTTGGGCAAGTATAACTTCTTCGGCCCAATCGCCCAGCCCCCATCATACTGGCTTGGCTAGGAAGCGTGGAGGTGACCCCAGCATTCAAGGCACCACTAATGTGTTACCTAATGTTTGTTTATTTTTGTAGTAGTTTCATTTATTAAGTTAACCAAAAATCAAATAGTATCATAGCTTTTTTTTGTTCGTCAGAATTTATATATTTATCATAATATTTCATCGTTGTCCATAGTCAATATCATTTATATCAATGTAAACCCAAATACCTTATTTGTATAGGGCAAATTCAAAAAGCATCAGCTACTCATTTTTAGTAATTTTTAACATACATTCTTATAACTACACAAACATATTTCATATGACAGACAATGTTTGGGCTGTAAATGATAGCCCAGAAAAAATACATCCTGTCTACTTTAAAACATTTCGTAATTACCAAGGCAAAAAAAAAAAATCAGGATGATGAACTAGGTGTAGAAAGCAACTGGCACTCACAAATATCCGACAATAAAAAATGAAACAAAAATAATTATAGTCCTACAATCACATAACAATCCACTTTCTTTTTCTCTCAATTCTGTCTCTCTATATTCCCCTTCACTCCCTCTTCCCTCTTCCCTCTTCCCTCTTCCCTCTTCCCTCTTCCCTCTTCCCTCTTCTCTCTCTCTCTCTCTCTCTCTCTCTCTCTCTCTCTCTCTCTCTCTCTCTCTCTCTCTCTCTCTCTCTCTCTCTCTCTCGCTCTCTCTCTCTCTCTCTCTCTCTCTCTCTCTCTCTCTCTCTCTCTCTCTCTCTCTCTCTCTCTCTCTCTCTCTCTCTCCCACCCCTCTTCTCCCCTTTTTCTCTCCCCCATCTACCCCTCTCTTCTCATTCCCCCCTCCCCCTCTTTTCCCCCTCTTAATTTTTTTGGTTATACGGTAATTGTTTAGCTAGCCTAAAGGTGCCTGTATTGTTTATAGGCCATAAATCATTTTTGATTTTTGGTAGGGGTCTTGGAGGTGTCTGAGTGATCTTGGTGTAAATGGCTTCTAAACATGTTAGTTCAAATGCGGTTATGTACAATTCTAATGACCTATTTATCTTTGATAAAGCATAAGCAATGTAACTATAGAATGCATTCTCATTGTAATCTCATGCAGAACTAACCACATTTACATTACATTGTCTGTCAATATTAATTGACCATGTCCTACTTTTGTTTCACAAGGTGCCTCATGGGAACATTCATACAATGAGTCCCCCTTATCGTCTCCCCAACTATGTCCACAATGTTGGACAGAGAGGTTGAAACAATTGAGGAAGATGACCCATGGGAGGAGGCAAGCGTGGAAGCAACACAGGCAGACTATGTCCCTGTTGAGCAAGATCCACAGCTTGCTTTCATTGGTCAGGCAGAAGAGCGGTTTGTGGCACAGCAAACAATGTGTCACCAGGAATGGCTAGAATTGAAAAGGAAAGTGGCACAAGACATAAACGACATCAAAAATTTACTTGAAAGACAAACGACTGTAGCAGAATCCATTGCTTGCAAGTCTCCAGAAATGAACCAGCCTTTTGTAGCAGGGACAAGCTGGGAGTGGAGCAGGAAAAGCTGGGAGTGGAGCAGGAAAAGCTGGAATGTGGAGCAGGTCCAAGCAGGGAACCAGACACCGTAGTTTAACACATCCGAACTGGACCTGTCCAAAACAGGCAAAGTATATCCTGCAGAGTAACGCAGACATGTGCTGAAGCACCATTACCAAGTTCTGTATCGCCACCACCAAGGCCTGTAGCACCAACAATGGCTCCTGGCAAAAAAACAGCTGTTGCACCAGCAGGAGCCACAAGACCCATTGGTCCTCTAACGAGATGCAAAAGAGGTCGTCCAAGAAAAAGAAATCAGTGTTTAATGCTACATTTTTTGTTGCTATTATTTGTGATTACATACATTATGAATATCCTCACCAAGAGTAATATGTGTAGCCAGGTCCCCCAGGTCTACCCTTACCTCCGCATGCTGGGGGAATAGGGAAGGTTGCAGAGTGCAGGGAGTGCTTCAGTATATCGGAGGCTCCGCAGTGACCCGAGCGAGTAGGGCGCCACCATGTTGGTGTTCGCGCATGCGCGGTGAGCCCGTAGAGGTGGTGAGGGAGCAGAGGTCGCACATGTGCAGCCAGAGGTTGCGAGAGCCCGTGAAAGAGGAGCTGCTCCTATAGGGTGAAGCGCATGGGACTACGAGTCCCAGCAGCCATAGCAAGACCAGGTGACGCCAGGGAGCCTATAGGGCAGCCGGAATATCGGGAGGAAGAGTTAGGAGGTTGCGCAGGGGAGCACGCCGGGCAGAACCGAGCGGGAGGAGGAAGGAAGAGGAGTGCTACGTGTAGGGAGGCCAACAGCCCCTACACTAGGCCACATACCCCGGCCCAGTTAGGCCCTGAGTCCCCGTAGAGTGAAGCGGAAGTAGGGACTGGCCATCAGATAGGACACAGCCTCCTTAGCACCAGCAGGAGAGTTGTACATTCAGAGACTGTTGCACTATCATCCCAGAGGTCTGGGCTCAGACCTCGGCCGCACAGTAGCAGTCAACCGGGTGGGATCGCCCCGGAAGGTATTCCTGGAAGTCACTCGTCGGCTGATCCTTTGTGAAGTTCTTTGGCAGGCCCGAGCGCTGGAGCGCTCAGCAGGTAACATCATCAAGTGCACCAACTATATACATATATCCATATCCGAACATAGTGGCTGCGCAGTCACACACATATACCTCACTTTGGGGGTGGGGCAATATTGAGTGTGGGAACTGGACATGGTGTGGGTACATGGTGAGGGGGTCGCGTCCTGCGAGACGCAGTAGTATTGTGTCTCCTCTAGAGAGGGACACCTGTTGATGTTATGCAAGGTTATGTTTGCGGTAGTAAAGTCATTGGTTACTTTTATATGCTGTGTGTGATATATTATTGTCCTGTGAGGAACACCTTCCACTCTGCTGGGAACCATCGCAGGTGGAGGCGCTGCACCAAATAAGAGGTTATCCGTATTCATACAAGCTGCCCCAGGCTCTCCGTGGCGGAGGCACAGCCCCTGCGAACCAACAGGTTACACTGCATTGGTAGCGTACTGTATTCCATAGGAAACAGGGCTACATTTGGAGGCGCTGCTGAGATTCAGACCTGGGGTGCCCCAATTCTAAATTCACCCAGCCACCCGTCCAGAATGACTCTCCCCTCGTGTCAGAGTGTGCGCCAATGGGCGCGGCAGTTGCATACGCCCGCCGCGTGGTGGCCGTGAGTCAAGTTCCTATGGCCTTGCCCTTAGAGACATTACAAACGGCCCTAAGACAACTGCCCGGTTTCTCCAAAGCCAGCCTGTTGGATGTCTTCATAGACCAAGACGCCAAGTGGAACACCCTGCTAGTTGATTGTCGTAGAGATTTAGTGGTACTGGAGCCCTCTGTTCCCCAATACCTACAGCTCCCCAATTCCCCACCTGGCAGAAGCCCTTTTGTCTACCCACTCCGGGACATCCCCACCGATGTGCTTGGTGAAGATTGTCATACTCCCGCCTCTGCCAATTACCCGGCCAGTGACGCGGGTAGCGGTCGGTCAGAATTCAGTTACCTGGGGTCCAGTGCATCCGAAGACGCTGGACTGTGTAGGGATATGCTGCAGAAACTTCACGACAAGGTAGGCCAGCTGACCACCCCACCCAGTTTACCCCCCTTAGTAGAAGCACTCATTCTGGCTACACACTCCCAAAATTACAGGAAATTGAAAGCTTTCTCAGGGACCCTGCCCATCCCGGCGGGGGAAGATGGAATAGACACATGGAAACAACACACCAGGGGTATAATGGAGGAATGGTCCTGTACAGACGCGGTAAAAAGCCAACGCATCATGGAGTGCTTGAGACACCCAGCGTCCACTCTGGTCAGCATTCATAGAGAGCAACATCCTGATTTGACCTCCCGGATGATCGTCGAATTCTTGACGGAGGCCTATGGCGTGGCAGAAGATGATGGGGCTCTGTGGGCCAAGTACTACGCTATTAACCAGAAGGAAGGGGAAGACTTGTCGGCCTACATCCATTGAGTACAGATAGCGTTGGGGCCCCTACTTCACCATAAGTATGTTGCAGCCTCACAGATGGATGAATATCTCCGTAAGCAATACCTGTGGGGGTCCAGCCCTAACCACCCCATTGCCAACATGATTCATGATAACCTCACCCGGGGAAGCTCCCCTACGTTCACAAAGTTGTTACAGCAAGTCAAAGAGCACGAGGCTCATCTACTGCTTCATTCCCCGCAGAAAGCAAAAGGGGTCTCCACCCTACAACCGTCGTACACCGCCTCGTGATCTGTCATGCTACAAGTGTGGGAAAAAGGGGCATCTATCGTATGACAGCCGGATGGGAGAATCCCGTGACCGGAGCCCCTTCCCCAAGAAGTACACACCCAATACCATGGTCTGTGGAGTATACGCCGCTGACGGAGAGGCCTTGGAGACTCCGGCTTCCCCCGAACCCCCAATGATCTAACTCCGACCCATATCCGAGATGGTGACTGTACTCGTGTTTGGAACAATCGAGTGGGACCGGTGGCCCTCATACGCGTACTAGTGGATGGCATCTACTCCTCAGCCTTGCTGGACACCATCATATATCGAGGATTCTACAATCAACATCTTCAGAACCGACCCCTGAAGTCGGCCAAACATATAAAACTGAGCAATGAAGACTACCCTATCGATGGCATCGTGACGGTGTCTCTGGAGATTCAGCAGCTCAACACCAGGAAATCACATCCCGTGAACATGGATGCCTCATGTGTCCAGAACCCAAGGACCTGCCCAAGTACCCGATCATCCTGGGAACCAATGCAGACATTGTGCAGGCTGTTATCCGGGCCTACTTGCAAGAGACGAATGAATTGCCCATGTCCAGTCTTCAACTGCAGCTTGTTCAGGTGGGCGAGGAACCCCCAGCCTCGACCCCCGAGAGCTACGGCCTGTTGTTCTGCGGCAGAGCCGGCCTAACGGAAATTCCGCCAGGAGCATTACAGAGAATGCCGGCATGGTGCTCATATGCCAAGCGTGAAGACACCGAGCATCTCTTCTCATTGGAGAGCACTCCGGAAGAAGACGCTCAAAGAGGATACCGAATAATACCTGAGTTTCGAGATTGGGCCGCTGCCATTCCTCGTCACATCTATATGTTGGTGCAGAACCTATCCCCCTTCACCATGGCTATAGATGCGGGACAAAAATTGGGCCGGATCTACCCGGTCAGTCTAGTTGATGAGCCCGTCCAGGTCAACACCGCCCGAGCGGGATGCTCCTCAGAAGGGCTAGAATTCGACTTTGGGTCGTCTGGGCTGCCCGGAGAGTGGAAAGAGAGATTAAGGGGCCAATTAGAAGACAGGCGTGACGTCTTCTCTACTGGTGAAATGGACATGGGGTGCAGTCACAGTGCCCAACACACTATTCGGATGAATGACACGACTCCCTTTCGTGAGCGCTCCCGGCGCTTTGCCCCTAGAGACGTCGATGATGTACGGGCCATGATTCACGAGATGGAGGCGGCCGGGATCGTCACGGAGTCCAGGAGCCCCTACGTGTCCTCCATCGTGGTGGTGAGGAAGAAGAACGGGACTGTGAGACTGTGTGTGGATTACAGGACCTTGAATAATCGCACAATTCCTGACCAGTAAAACCTCCCTCGCATAGAAGAGATCCTGAATGCCCTCAACGGGAGCAAATGGTTCAGTGTGTTGGCTCTAAGGTCCGGGTACTACCAGGTGCCCATGAGCCCCGAGGACCAAGAAAAGACTGCCTTCATCTGTCCGTTGGAATTCTATCAGTTCACTCGCATGTCAAAGGGCATTTGTGGAGCGCCGGCCACCTTTCAACGACTAATGGAGAAAACCTTGGGAGACCTGAACCCCCGAGAATGTTTGGTGTATCTGGACGACATCATCGTCTTCGGCAGAACACTGGAGGAGCATGAGACCCGACTCCTGAAGGTACTCGATCGTCTCGCCCAAGTGGGACTCAAGTTGTCCTTAGATAAATGCCGATTCTGTAGGACCTCAGTGACCTACGTGGGGCACATCGTGTCCGCAGAGGGAATAGCCACCGACCCCGCCAAAATAGAAGCCGTAGTAAGCTGGCCGCGACCCGATAATGTGGTAGAATTGCGCTCTTTCTTTGGGTTCTGCGGATACTATCGTAGATTTGTGGAGGGATATTCTCGTCTGACCAAGACCCTCAACAGTCTTCTCAAAATATATCCAGAAGACACGGGGCGAAAGGCAGCCTCCGCATGACAATCCTTCGGGGACAAGTGGACTACAGAGTGTGAACAGGCCTTCCTGGACCTGAAACAGAGTCTGACGGCTGCCCCGGTATTAGCCTATGCTGACCCCGAGCAACCCTATATCCTACATGTGGATGCTTGTCTCAGCGGACTAGGGGCAGTACTGCATCAGAAACACACAGAGGGATTACGACCGGTAGCCTACATCAGTCGCAGTCTGACGCCCAGTGAGCACAACTATCCAGTGCATAAGCTAGAGTTTCTCACGTTAAAGTGGGCCATCGTGGATAAGCTTCATGACTACCTCTATGGAATTACCTTCGAGGTGCGAACGGACAATAATCCCCTCACGTATATCATGACTTCAGCCAAACTGGATGCAGCTGGGCATCGTTGGTTGGCAGCACTCTTCAACTATAATTTCACCTTGAAATACAAACCAGGCCCTCTGAATGTGGGGGCCGATGCCCTCTCCAGAAGACCGGGGCTGACCGCCACCCCCGACGACGACCAATGGGAAGAAATCCCCGGTCCCGGGATGCGAGCCATGTGCTGCACTGTAGCCATAGTTAATGATCAAGTAGCCTTCTCTGAATTAAGGGTGGCGGATTATCTAGGGTATGCATCCAAAGCCATCCCGGTTGCGTACAGTGACCCCAGCGGTATGCACATCACTCCTGACAAAATCATATCCTGGAGAGATATGGTGCGTTACCAGATTCATGACCCGATAGCCGGCGCCATCCGCCACGCTATCCAGAGAAATCATGCCGACCTACTCAAGCATGCCCCTGGCGGTGTTGGGGGGTATTCTGATGAGAGAAGAAGATAAGTTCGAAATACGAGACAATCTACTATACCACGTTGTGGAGTATCATAATCATCCAAGTAGGAGGCAGCTGGTCCTACCTAAAATTCTACAATATTTGGTGCTGAGCTCATTACATGACGAACATGGCCATCTGGGCATCGACAAAACTTTTGAACTCGTGAGAGATAGATTCTTCTGGACAAAAATGAGAGAGGCCGTGGAGCATCATTGTCGACGGTGCAGCCGATGCATCCAATGCAAAACCCTTCCCACCAGAGCATCCCCAATGGGCCATTTGATAAGTACGGGTCCCATGGACTTAGTATGCATGGACTTCCTGTGTACTGAACCAGATAGCCGGGGAATCTGCAATGTGCTGGTCATCACAGATCATTACACTAGGTATGCCAAAGCCTTTCCGACGAAAGACCAAAAACCCATCATGGTAGCCAAGGTTCTTTGGGAAAAGTACTTCATACATTATGGGCTTCCCAACAGACTACATTCAGATCAGGGCAGAGACTTTGAGAGCAAACTAATCCGGGAATTATTAAAGATCTTACCAAGTCACGAACCACCCCGTACCACCCTGAAGGAGATGCCTTGCCCGAACGGTTCAATCGCACTCTGCTGGATATGCTGGGAACCTTAACGGGGATTCAAAAGACTGAGTGGAGTAGACATGTTGAAACGTTGGTACACGCCTACAACTGTACCCGACACGAATCCACCGGATTCTCGCCCTACTTTTTGATGTTCGGGAGAGAAGCCCGACTGCCAGTAGACATACGGTTATGGGTCTCCACTGATGGGGTGCATAACGCCACTCATTTCAAATATGTACAGAGACTACAAGAGAATCTGCAACAGGCCTATCAGCAAGCTGAATGATCTGCGGAAAAGCTGAATGCTGGTAATAAGAAGCGCTATGACCACAAGGTCAAACACTTGGACATTCGACCTGGATATGCGGTACTTCTCCGCAACTAGGGAGTACCGGGGAAACACAAGCTGGCTGACCGGTGGCGAGAAGGAGTCTATGAGGTAGAGTCGCAGATGCCTGGCCTCCCGGTCTATCGTATCAAGGACTCTGAGGGCCGGGTAAAGGTATGGCACAGAAACCATTTGCTTCCTATCCCGCAAGTGGGAGAAGGGGAGCCCGAAATATCAACTACTCCATTAGGCGGGGAGCCGAACCCATGTGAATGTGGTCTAGAGACTGACAATAATACCACCTCTGAAGATCCTCAGGAGGGACCCTCTCAAAGGGGCCCTCAAACTCGACGAGCATCACCCGGAGGAGCTACGGGTAAAGGGCTCGGTAAACAAACGCCTAATTTGGTGAATCCCGAGAAGTCCAATTTGGATCCACAGAGTCCATGTTTTGTGCCCTCCAATGACCATGCAAAGACTGTAACCCCCTCCAGGGAAGAGGATGAGCCTCAGGACTATAACAGTCATTCTCCCGAGGAAGTGACCTTAGAACAGCTCCGACGGAGCCAGAGAGTTGGGCAGCCTCCAATGAGGATGACCTATGACCAGTTCGGGGCACCCCATTATGAGGCTCAGCAGTGGGCTTGCAACCGAGTAAAGTCAGTGATCGTTATGTTCAGTGAGATATATAACCTTATATAGAGCGTGAAATGTATTGTGTACGTATTCATGCATTTTTATTATATAATCGTTGTGCCAGTTGTTGTTCTAGTGTTCCAAGTGGGGATGTTGGAGTCCACAGGGGGAGGATGTAGCCAGGACCCCAGGTCTACCTTATTATTCTGGGGGAATAAGTAAGGTTGCAGCATGCAGTGAGTACTTCGGTATATCGGAGGCTCCGCAGTGACCCGAGCGAGTAGGGCGCCGCCATGTTGGTGTTCGCGCATGCGCGGTGAGCCCGTAGAGGTGGTGAGGGAGCAGAGGTCGTGCATGCGCAGCCAGAGATTGCGAGAGCCTGCGAAAGAGGAGCTGCTCCTATAGGGTGGAGCGCATGGGACTACGAGTCCCAGCAGCCATAGCGAGACCAGGTGACTCCAGGGAGCCTTTAGGGCGGGCGGAATATCGGGAGGAAGAGTTAGGAGGTTGCGCAGGGGAGCACACCAGGCAGAACTGAGCGGGAGGAGGAAGGAAGAGGAGCGCTACGTGTAGGGAGGCCAACAGCCCCTACACTAGGCCACATACCCCGGCCCAGTTAGGCCCTGAGTCCCCATAGAGTGAAGCGGAAGTAGGGACTGGCCATCAGATAGGACACAGCCTCCTTAGCACCAGCAGGAGAGTTGTACATTCAGAGACTGTTGCACTATCATCCCAGAGGTCTGGGCTCAGACCTCGGCCGCACAGTAGCAGTCAACCAGGTGGGATCGCCCCGGAAGGTATTCCTGGAAGTCACTCGTCGGCTGATCCTTTGTGAAGTTCTTTGGCAGGCCCGAGCGCTGGAGCGCTCGGCAGGTAACATCATCAAGTGCACCAACTATATACATATATCCATATCCGAACATAGTGGCTGCGCAGTCACACACATATACCTCACTTTGGGGGTGGGGCAATATTGAGTGTGGGAACTGGACATGGTGTGGGTACATGGTGAGGGGGTCGCGTCCTGCGAGACGCAGTAGTATTGTGTCTCCTCTAGAGAGGGACACCTGTTGATGTTATGCAAGGTTATGGTTGCGGTAGTAAAGTCATTGGTTACTTTTATATGCTGTGTGTGATATATTATTGTCCTGCAAGGAACACCTTCCACTCTGCTGGAAGCCATCGCAGGTGGAGGCGCTGCACCAAGTAAGAGGTTATCCGTATGCATACAAGCTGCCCCAGGCTCTCCGTGGCGGAGGCTCAGCCCCTGCGAGCCAACAGGTTACACAGCATTGGTAGCGTACTGTATTCAATAGGAAACAGGGCTACATATGAAAAGATTTTCAAGAGACAGTTGTGTAAAACAACGTTTATATACCTTACATGTGTGTAACCATTGTGTATATTCTCTAGAATTTATCACGTTCAAAAAAAAAACCACATTTGTCATTACAAATTATCCCAGTTTATTACTAATAACTTTTGATGTTGTGTCTACACAGAGCATTCAGTATTCGTAATTGTTATAGTTTTACATTGAAACGTACAGTATGAAGTCAGTGCATACATTATCATAATGTCACCATGGTTTTGATTCTGTGAAGAAAAAAAAATATGTTTAACAATGTACATGACAAATTTCAGTGGTTTAGTGTAGTGTTTAATCAAGAGACACTAAAATATTATGTTAACAGTATCACCAGTTAAACGTACACACACACATTGACAATCTAAACAACAACATCGTTGAACTAATTTTATTATAACAAAATACACCACAACATGTCTACTTTCATATATTTGATAATTACCTTGGACAATAATAAATCAAGAGGCAGAAAGTAGCGGCCTTTATTACAAAATGTACTAGGGTACATTTTCAGGGTCCCACATGGTGGACCCGAGATGTTCAGTGGCAGACTAACAAGACGCACCGGAGTAACAACGCAGGGTCTGCTTTTCTGTAATAGATGCGCAGTTAGAGGCTGAATCAGTCACTCTAACTGCGCGCCTCTCACAGGCGATCGCAGGGTTTTATTAAAATTCTGACATTACACTAATGTAGCAGGGGGTCTCCGGAGCTGAACTGCATTGATTTCAGGTCCAGAGACCCCTTACTTCCCAAGTTACAGGCCCCGTTATGGGGTGTCGGTATCCCCTTATTAAAATCATGTGGGTCACGTGACCGTGGGATCTAAACAAAACAGCAATTTGCATCAATTTGCACTATTTCGTATTCTATTTCCTAAACAAAATCCTCGGAAGGGCTCTCCCTCACAAGACTCCTCCCCAGATTTTTTACCAAATAGAATATAAATTGGTGATACTTGGAGGGAAATTTAGAACAAATTACGTAACAGTCAGGTCATTTATAAATAACATTCTTCCCCACCAACGATTCTCGTGCGCGTCGCACCTTTCACCATTTTGTCAAGGATTTTTGGACAAGCCACCTGGCAACCCTACCTGCTCCACAAACAATCTAAAAATCCTCCTCCCCTGAATCAATAACACTTGGTTTAAAAAAAAGCATGCATAACAACCACCCATGCCAAATTCTACCTTAATCAACAACAGTCCCGCCCCCATTCATATTCATTTTAACTAATACCCTCAATGCAACCACATCCCTGCTCCACACCTACCGTCCAATACACAAACTTCATTCCTGGTGCCTAATATGCATAAATGCCTGCCCATCCCTGCCTTACTACATAGCATTAATAGTTTTGTGAGGTCTGGAGTTGAGAATTAGTGTAGTAACTAAATACTTTACAAATAGGAGTGATACATTTGTGGATTGAGCTACACAATATAGTGAGTGACTATTGTGTGAGTATGAGCATTTAAAAAACATTACAATCATGTTTGTATATCAGTGCAATTAAAACAGTCAGCTGCTTCACATGTCTAATATATGCGGTGTGGAAGTTTGACAATAGTATTGTAAATATATACCTCAAATCTTGGTAATATTTATTGTTAGACAATATCAACATTCACCAAACGTTACATTAATTTTCTTTGTCCAATTCGTATTCAATGTACTCCCCCAACAGACATCGTGTCATATTTCCCCGCCTCAAATGCACGTAAGACTGATGAGTGACGCACGATATAGGAATCGTGACAGGAACCAGGATATTTGAGTACCACACTCAGAATTTTCAAGCGCGCATCACATACATAACCTGCACATTAAGGGAGTGGTAGCATTTGCGGTTCCAAAACACCTCCTCCCTTTCGCGTGACGGGGTCAGCACAACATGTGTGTAATATATTGCAGCCATAATATTGGGTAGCCTGGCTATGTTGTAAAAGCCAGTCCTGAGTTCCTGCCACTCTGTCTGCTCACTAGGAAAATTTATGTGTAGCACACTTTCCTCCACCCCCTGGGAGATGTGTGGCTATGATGTGTGTGGTGCGGTGCAATACTTGTGGCTCCCAGGAGGCCTGAGCCTCCGCTGCTGGGAACCTGGGGTGTACCTGGATCGATGCTCGGTAGCGCCGCCACCTGTACAGGATTCTTTATGTAGAATAATCCCGTTACAGGACCCGCATGCAGTAAAACACACACTTAGTAAAAAGATAACAGTTTTACTACAGGTAACAAAAGGAATATATGCAGTTCCACCAACCAGGCCACGCACGGCCTTACACTCCAATACGCCGTTCCCAGCCCTGGTGTCCCAATCCCCCAAAGTACCTGAGGGGCCCTTGGGCACCTAACCACCCTGGTGTCCACAAGATAATACCCCACCCAATATGTGGTACAGCACAGCCCACTAAAGTGTTTGTTGGTGCACGTGTTGCGTTGGGTACCTGCCGGGTGATCCAACACCTGGGTGCGCAGATGATGCCAGTGATGCAGATGGGATCCACGGATCCGTTGATGAACCGCGAAGCCTCAGCCTCTACGGTGGTTGGGTCCCTCATGGATGGTACCACCTTTAATAGTCTTTAGCACTGATGGATGCTCTGGTCCCAGATCACCCTGCCAGGATGCAGCCGCATCCTGGCTTTGTCCCTATGCTCTTGTTCTACATGGGCAGTGTCCCTAACTATGGGCCTGTCCATGCAGCAACCAAAAGCTACACAGGGGAGTCGGGGCCTGGCTGAGGCCTAACAGGGGGTATCTGGCCTAGTGCAGATGCCACTGACACCTGCACACACAACCTACCCCTTCCTTGTCCCAGCTCGACTGACGTGGCTCACAGCGCGCCAAATGTATCCATTCTGGGAGCAGGGAAATCTCTTCAGCCCTATTGGCTGATGCGCGCCATGTGGTCTCGCCCCTATGCATTGTGGGAGCTGTAGTTCCCTGCGGAGCCCTTTGTCTGTAATGGCCGCCGCAGATACTCTGCTTCTGTGCATGCGCGAGCTCTGTAATGGCCGCCGGGCTGTCAGTACCTTTATGCGCATGCGCGACTGTATTGCGCATGCGCGCACATAACAAAGATGGTGGCGCCCTTCCCGATGTCCCGCCTAGGAGCGCTGACGACCTGATTGTCCCTGCAACTGCCCGCAACACTCCCGACCACAACGGAGGTGAGCGGCAGGGAGGGAAAGTGAAGAGAGCCCAGAGGGGGACCTGGGTTACATATGTAATTCTTAGCATGTCGATTCAGTGCCCATAGAAACTTGCTTAGGGCCCGCAAAAATCTTGGCCGTGAAACCTCGCCTACTATGCCCACAGTTGTCTGAAAAGATGCAGAAGCAAGAAAATGTAATGACCTAAACATTTTAAGAAGCCCTCCAATGTGGTTCTGTGGTGATAAAACCATGGCCTGTTAACTCTCCTACTCATTACCACTCTGTGAAGTCTCTCTTCCCGCTCTCTTCTCAATATCCCCTTGCATCTGCGACTCCTAAAATGCAGCTCATATCACCCTGTGAAGCTAAAGACATCCATGTTGGCAACGAGAAAGTGAGTGTTTGCTTGGGGGACTTTAAGTAGCTATCTAATTATGCCACGTGACTGACTCTAAATGAGTCCAGCGGGGATTTAACAAGACAAGAGGTGATATCATTTGAAACAGTAACTTCCTATGAATGTATATATATTTTTTCATATTTAAACAGAGCTCCAGAGAACAGAGAAAGTACATGATGACTTATAAAGTGCAGCATAATTGCATAAATGTAACTAGAATATTTTCACTACAACTCTTTTAATAACTGCATGTTAAACAAATCAGAATTCCCATGTTGTTTTTGTGGGCATACCACTGCACATCTATTGAGCTTATCTTGCCACCCTTTATGTGGTGTTAAAAAAAGCGATTTTTTTAGAAGCAATTTGCATTACGGAGTTACGAGAATAGCTGTTGTTAGCAAAAAAAATAGTTTCATACTTTTTTGACAAACTGATCGGATTGGCAGAGCAAGTGTGACAACCCATCTGAAAAAGCCGTTTACACGCAATTCGGACATGCGATAACGGCTTACAGAATAGCAAAGTTTACAAATACGCTACTAAAGTGCACTTTAGATGCGTTAAGTCACATTTCAGAGCTTTTAGAATAGTCCCCTTAGACGTCGGTATAAAGTTTCTGTGCTGAATCGTCCCTTTTCTAGTTATAATTCCTGTCTCTGAATAATTTACTATTCCTTTCAGTTCCCGGATGTCATGATTCATAAGCCAACGTTAGATTCCATAGCAGGCAGGAATGTTTGCAGGGGATAGGCACTTACTGTAGGAAGGTCATTCATTAAAGTCTGGGGCCAAACAAACATCACCCTGTTTATCATGAAAAAATATTCCCATTGAAACCAATGGAAATTTCTACTTGGAGAAATCTGGTGCAGGATTTTTTAACCAGTTTTGCAGGAGGGATACATTGATAAATGACCCGCTCGTTTTCTATAGCTGCTATTTTTCACAATAAAAATGCAAAATAATAACCAAATGCAGCATAGAAATTGACAACAGAAAATAAGCGTAATGTAACAAGATGATAATGATAAACAAGAGAAAATAACATATTAATTATTAACACTTTTACCCCTTCTGTGTCCCAACACACCACTTAGATTGTAAGTTCTTCAGGTGAGGACCTCCCTTGACTTTATGTTGCCATTTGCCTGTTGCATTTATCCCCATTGTTTGAACTTTATTTACCTTGTATTTTAATTTTGTAAAGCGACGCGTAAACAGTAGCGCTGTAGAAATAAAATTATGCATGCATATAGTACATGAGGGAGGTGAGGTTAAGGTAATAAAGTAGAAATAAAGTCAAAGCGCTTGTGAAAAAAATGTGCGAAAGAAATGGAAGTATTGTGGGCTGAGCAATTATGGGGAAAGGGAGTTTGTGGACCTGTCTGCGATGTGAATGTGGTCATAAGTGGTACTTTTATTTGCTGAAACAAATGGGTAAGAGAGAAAGTGTGTGAGATGTACAATGGATTATAAAGAAATTGAACCTGCAGATTTATTTGTGGGAAACATAGATATTCTACTTCTGTATCACTGTATGATATCATCACATAGTACTAATGTTGGTATGTATAAACACTGACTTGTGCCAAATTCCCTCTTTGTGTTACCATTCTCCACAATGGATTGATTGCCACAAATGCATGGCGGTTGGATCTGCTAAATTGCTTCCATGGTGCAAAAACTCTGAAGTCTTACTTGAAATGTCAAAAAACTTTGTACAATTTTTTTCCTATTTGACTTGTATAATGTTGAAATTGCATATGATGAAAAGATCATTTGAAGGAAAATTTCATTTTGACTGAAACTGTTTGAAGGACCTATGGGTTTTTCTGTCTTTATTAAGGAGTTTGATATTATCAATGTTTTTACCAGCCCGCAAAGCAAAAGGAAATCTTATAGTTCCAGCTGGGAAATAAGGAAATACAGGGAATAGTTTAACATTGAACTATATTGCAGGCATCCGTAGTGTCATGAAATAGATCTGTACTACAAACCTAGACTGATATATTTGGTATACAAGAGTGCAAATATGAACCATGTGGTTCCAGCTGTAAATTACTGAAATTGGTTAAAAGCAAAAGAAAAGATCATATGACTACACATTTTTGAAACCCATGTCAATATTTCATAAAACCCTGCAATTCATTTTTCATTCTAATTTTTTTATTCTTCACGTTTAGCGTGGTATAAAGTGAAAAGGGAGAAAAAAATAATTGATGAAAAGTTTATTTTATTATGACATGTATAAGGCCTGTCACGTCTCATTTGATTCCAAGAAACTGTTGGATCAGCTTTTCCTGCACCTATTGGAGAGGAAAGAAGAAAAGAAAGCAAAAGAAGATCTACTTACAGGGGACTCTTCTTCAAGCAACTGAGGATCATGGACTTCTTCGCATCATGTGATTGCGTCTTAGGTCACGAGTAAGAAACACATTGATTGTATTTTTATTTAATTGTGTATTTTTGGGGGGGATGCCCATTGACTGGCAATATGTTTATCTATGCCCCTTTGAGGGTATAGATAACCATATTGACTATCAATGCGTCTTTTTGTCAAATGTTTATTTTTATTTAGGTGTGATATTTTTTATTTTGTGGTTGTTTTTTTTTTTAGGTTGCCCATTTATTGCCATTGTGGTAGTCCATTTTCATTATGGAGGGCATGGTTTATCACAGTGACAATCAATTATTGGCTACTGTGTAATGTATTGCACTGTTATGTAAATGTTATTTTAGTGTATTTATTTATTTTGTTTGGAAAACAAATGGCCAAACATGCTACTAGCCATTTTTGTCTACTAGTGCTTATGTACATTTGTATGTGTGGTGATGGGGGTAGAGCAGGTGGGGGATGGGGTTAGTTGCCCTGGGGAGGGTGGTAAGGCCTCCTGGGTGGGTAGCGGGTGCGGTTAACCACTTAATTATTATAGCGGTTACTAACTGCTAAGGTAATGAAGGGGATTACCACTCCGACAAGCTTCCCGGTAGACCTAACCACCCACCCTGGGACAACTACCCCTTCACCCACCCCCTCTACCCCCAACAAAACAGGTGCTCTGGTTTGTCCCCTTCATTACCTCAGCAGCTAGCCGCTAAGGTTATGAAGGCCCTTATGAAGCATTGTTTAGCTCTCCCTCATCATGTGACCGGGACATTTATGCTGTGCGAAGATAATGGCACCCCATACCGGGCCCTGTAACCCAGGAAGCAGGGGGTCCCCGGAGATCCCTGTACAATACTATGTTATTAAAATCAAATAAAAACAGTGCAATCACCTGTAAGAGCTGTGCAGGGAGGTGAAGCTCTCTCTGTGCAATTCTCTCTGTGCAGCTCTTTCAGACTGCAGGCCGATCGCACGGGCATAACTTAGAAAAATAGATAAAGACACTGCTAACTCGAACGGTACGGCATTTTCCTACCGAATGGTATCTGACTTACGAAAACTCTTTCTGATTACCGTGATAACACAAATGTCAGACTGGTCAGTAGGAATATGCCAAACCATTCGATATCAATGTAAAGAGGGTTTAAGGCTACACACCACAATAAAAATAAATACATACAGTTTACCGGTGCTGCTGGTTGAAGGAAGTACCTGCCAGGCAAGTTCCAATGTACACTGAGGAAAAAAGAGAGATCCAGCGCTCCACGGATTTCAAGATAAATTAATTTATTGTGCCACACGACGTTTCGACCAACAGGTCTTTTTCAAGTGATTAGGCATGCCTAATCACTTGAAAAAGACCTGTTGGTCGAAACGTCGTGTGGCACAATAAATTCATAAACCATTCGATATGGCAGTGATATTATCGAAACAACCTGAATAGGCCCCTATGTGTTCTAGAGTGGACAAAACATCTGTAATGTCATTAAGAAACGATTTTAAACCAATCACATATTTTTGCAAGAAATAATGAATAAACTGTACGCTGAGAGATTGGAGGTTAAGGAGTCTATACCCAAGATAATCGTTCTTCCTATGTGTTATTTAAATATTTCTGTACAGTATCTTTGGCAAAAAATTGAGGAGTGAAATTTTCATTTCTTTCTTCCCGTAGATATTTATATTTTTCCTGTTTTTATATACCCAATACCTTGCCTTTCAATAATAAAACTTTTAAATCTTCCGAAAATTGTTTGGTTGGATCTTTGTTTTTCTCAATGTAAGTATCTTTCTCACATAAAATTATTTCTGCTTTTTTGGCATAAAATGTTCTTACCGTAATTACTACACCTCCCCCTTTATCAGCTTGTTTGATCCCACTTTCATTATCTTCAATTCTGTGATCTAAAGCTTCCCTCTGTACTTTAATTAGGTTATTTTTGAATATCATGCATTCTTCCGTTACTTTTTCAAAATCTTTAATAATCTTCTGGAAGAATACCTCCAGATGGTGGCCTTTCTCATTACTTGGGTAAAATGTTGATCTAAGTTTAAGCTCCATATGTAAATAATTATCCTGTGCACTTTTGGGAAAATTCCCCTTCGTGTCAAAATCTGTTACCATTCTAATCTCTGCTTTTCTATTAAAAATAAAATATTTTAATAGTAAGTTTCTGTAGAACTGTGTTAGAATCAATAAACAGATTAAAACTAATTGGACCTATAGTTGGTGCAAATGTCAGTCCTGATTACTCTATTCTGAGCAGGACTAAGATTTTTTTTGATTTATTTAAAAAAATATTGTTGTTCATTTTATTATCCTTTTTGGTTTTAGTTTTGCCTCTACCTCGTTTTCCTCTTTTCTGCAGGATCCTAAGTGTGGTTCCATCTCCTCTAGAGGGGAGAATTGATTCCTCATCCCCCACGAATCTGAGGACTCCTTCATCTCTAAAAAGGTTGATTTTTTGGTTGGTTTCTTATTTCTATCTTAGTCTTGACATCTTTGGATACTATTGGATACTTGTGATCTTATATATCTCTACTTGATGGGCAATGTCTTCTATTGTGTGTTCTTTTGTCCCTCAAAGATAAAGAAAAGGAATTACAGAAAAAAAATTAGATAAACTGAAGAGGAACATCATCTTGGGCAAACAGAAAAAAATAGCTAGAGATGAGGATGACTATTCCAGAGATAACCAGAGGAATTGGAACAGAAATATGAAGAGACATACTAATTTGAGTGTGAAAAGATATATAGTAGCAATTTGGAAAAATATGATGTTAGTGATAGTATATCAGATGATACATCGAACAACTACTATAGAGATTTTAGAGAGAATGGAAAAAACTATAGAGAACCATTACATTTATGTAGGTATACAGCGCGGTTCTATGAAATCCTTAAACAAAGGGACAAATCTTTGGGAAAAAGGAGTCCCTGCCCCGAACAGCTTACAATGTAGGTGGTGCATAGGAAGAACGTACAGAGACTGTAGGAGGATGTTCTGGTAAGTGTGTCTGCAATGGGTCAAGGTTGATGTACAAGGTGTATTGTATCAGCCACTGAGCTGCCCATATGCTTCATTAAAGAGGTGTCTTTTGAGACGGGTCTTAAAGGTGGATAGAGAGGGTGCTAGTCGGATATTAAGGGGAAGAGAATTCCAGAGTTGTGGGGCAATGAGTGAGAAAGGTTTTAGGTGGGAGATGGCTTTAGATACAAAAGGGGTAGACAGAAGACATCCTTGAGCAGAAAGCAAGAGTTGGGACTGTGTATAGCGAGAAATTAGGGCTGAGATGTAAGGAGGGGCAGAAGAATGTATAGAATTAAAAGTGAGTAGGAGAAGTGTGTGTGTGATACAGGATTTAATAGGGTGCCAGGAGAGGGATTTCAGCAGTAGAGAAGCTGAGACAGAGAGCGTTAGAGTATAAGCAGTAGAGCGACAAAGGAAATGTTGAATTTTTGCAATGTTCCGGAGGAAAAGACGGCAGGTTTTAGCTACATTGAATGTGAGGGAGGAGTCAAATGTGATACCTAGACAGCGTGCTTGTGATACTGGATGTTTGCATTCAGTCTGTCTTGCCACAGTAAAATAGAAGGGGTCTGGAGGGCCAAACTTGGTAAGAAGTATGAGGAGCTCCGTCTTCAATATGTTAAGTTTGAGTTGGTGGAGGGCCATCCAGGATGATACAGTGCAGAGATATTCAGAAACTTTGGTCTGTACAGCATGTGTAAGGTCACAGGGTTGAATAGTACATTTGTGTTTCATCAGGATGGAGGTGATATTTGAACCCAAGAGATGTGATGATGTCACCTAGAGAGAGTGTGTAAAGAGAAAAGAGAAGTGTCCCAAGACAGACCCCTGGGGCACACCCAGAGATTGGACAGCAGAGGAGGAGGTATTAGCAAATGAGACGCTGAAAGTATACGATGGGAGAGGTAAGGTGATCCAGGATAGAGCTCTGTTATGGATTCCAAAAGTATGGAGAATGTGAACGAGAAGAGGGTGGTCCACAGTATCAAAGGATGCAGAGAGGTCAAGCAATATGAGCAGATTGTAATGACCTTTGTCTTTGGCAGCATGGAGTTCATTAGTTATTTTACTGAGTGCTGTTTCAGTGGAGTGAGCAGTGCAGAAGAAGTGTAAATGGTCTAGGAGAGAATAGGAGCAAGTGAGAGAATACAAGGCTTTCAAGGAGTTTACAAGCAAAAGGCAGGAGGGAGACGAGATAATAAATTGAGAGACAGGTAGGGTCAAGCTTCTTGTGTTTGAGTAATGGTACACAGATGCAGCCATGAGTATTATAACACGTACCTGGTAAATTCTGGGAGATTGCCCCAACATTGCCTCAACATTTCTGTGAGATTCTTAATGGCCCATAGGATTAACACAGTGGGGGGTTCCTGCGATCCCATACAACTGAATGTTGAGGCATTTACTGTGAGACTGCTCCAGAATTTCCAAGGCAAGAGATCTAATACTCATGGCTGCATCGGTAATTGTTATATGTTTGAAGGAGGAGGGAAAGGTACAGATGCAGTACTATGGTTGGTCGACCTGCCACGCCTAAATTCGCTGCAGCACCATGTTTTTTCATCTGTGCTCGTGGTCTCAGTAAGGTGACTTAATGGCCCATTGAGATAAACACAGAGGGGGTCTCTCTATCTGAATGGGACTTGCGCTGTGTGAATCCTACCGGGTTGTATCTGTCTGTAAGAGACACGCAGTAAGAGATAGACCGAATCAGTCACTCTACCTGCGCACCTCTAACAGGCGATCGCATGGCTTTAATTTTATTTTAATAATACAGTATTGAAGCAGGGGATCTCGGGAGCTCAACCTCATTAATTTCATGTCTGGGACCCCCTGTTTCCCGAATTACAGGCCCCATTATGGGGTGCCGGTATCCCTACCATGTTTAAATTCTCATCACGGCCCACGTGACCAGAACATTTAAACAACGCAGGGAGATACCGGCACCCCATAACGGGGCCTGTAACTTGGGAAGCAGGGTGTTTCCGAGGTTGAAATTAATGCGGTTCAGCTCTGGAGGGTTACCCGCTAAGGTAATGAAGCTGTGTGTAAATGTTTTTATATTACATAGATTGAAGCAGGGGGTCTCTGGAGCTAATATTAATGTGTGTCAGCTCTGGAGACTCCCGGCTTCAATCCGATGTAGTATTACTAAATTGTATGTCTAGAATCTTGTAACTGCGATTATACAGTACATTTTACATGTTGTTGTTCATTAAGTCCATCACCATTGCTGGCATACAATCTATGTACACAATAGGCTTCTATTCTAAGAACGTTGTGTTCCTATCAAGGACACCCCGCATAGGTGGTATGAATTCTATGCCCATGACCCTCAAAGCTGCAATCGGATGCCTAAAGCTAACACAGTGCTGTACCAAAATGTAGCATCAGTACCTTTTTAAATCACACTTTTGTGTTCAATACATCGTTGCATAAGCATCATTGTCGTTTTGCCAACATATAAGAGCCCACAGGGACATTTGATAATCTTCACATGTGTGCATCTGCATGTAATCCTGTGTTTAATCCTGATATGTTTACCTGTAAATTGATGGTAGAATGTATCCGCAGTGCAGGGACTATTGAAAACCGAACAGTTACAACAAAGGAAGTTACCTGATTTACCGGAGCTTACAAAATGTGCCGTAGAGTAGAATTGATTGTCGTCTGATTTAATCAGAGTATGTGACACATTCCTGCCCAGTTTAAAGGCCAATATACTTGGTGGTACTTGGTACAACTGGAACAAAATCTGGTCATGTTGTAATAGATGCCAGGGTTTCTTAATTGTGGTTCTCTTTAAACCACTGACTTGTGTGTATGTTATAGGAAACGCCAGTCTCTCCACTGATGGTTTAGTATCCCTAACTAAGGGGACATCACGGCTAAGTGCTTTATCCAACACGGTTGGAGAATAACCTCTAGTTTCAAACTTTCCTCAAATCAGAAATGGCAGGGTGTGACGGAGAGGCCTCTAGGCGAGGTCAGAGAAGAGTCCATACATGCACTTCTGGTTAAACCATAATATTTTAGTGGTTTTATTCTCCACAAAAACAACTGAACATTAGCAAAGCAAAACCAAACCATAAAAGAAACACCTATTCCCTTTAGAGAAACTAACTGTACGCTCATATCCCCAGTTCAATCAGGAGTTTTACACATCACCTGTAGGAAACCTGACACCTAGTTCAGTCTCCTGCCCTGTAAAGGTAGTTTAACTCCTTGACTCCCTTACATACCTCCCCCCTCAGATTGTAGCCCCGCACAAATTTGCCATTTAAGCGTCCACCCCTTCCTGGGAAAAAGCTCAGCCTCACGGGGGAGTCTTTTGGCCTCCTTTTCTTCTTTTTCGACTTCCAAGTGAAGAGGGTTTCAACCTTCCGTCCAATCTTTTCTGGGTCCACCTTCTGGCTGGATCCATGGGCTTCTCCTTGATGAAACGTCTTTTCCCAAGCACCTTTTACTACAACCAGCCACATTGTTTTTTTTCTCCGGGGCAATTGCTGTGCTTTCTAGGCCTGCAGAACGTTATTTCGCCACCTCCTCTTCCATGTCACTCAATATACTCAACACAGGAGCAGCGGATTCTACATCCATTCCCACAGAACGTCCTATCTTTTCCGCTTAATCAGATAAGGATTCTTCTGGTTTTGATTCTGTAACCTTTTTCTCCAACTTCATCTTTCAGACTCCAAGGTTTTGACCACTGACCGTAAAGTCTTTGCATACTCTTTCTCTCCCTGCAGTACTGTAATCTCATTTCTCAGTCTTTCAAACTCCTTGGGGCTTATTCTAGTAGCCTCAATAACCCACTTATCGGGGCCTTTTCGGCCAAAATGCCTATTGCTATTCAGAAAGCCACGATAAGATGTCGATCAAGGCATGAATTGCCATTTTTTGCTGCCATCCAAAACACTTCACAGGGTGAGCGGCGATAAGCCACTTATTGGCTGGTTTTGAAACTCGTGCAATTTTAGTAGCCTCGATTAGCTTATCGAGGCAAATTGCGGCTCTAGAATGGCGATTTTATCCCAAAATCCTCACGCCAGTAAATGTTGGCGTGAGGCTGGGGAGAAGCTGCTGGAAAGGTGGTGAGAGAGGACTTAGAAAAAATGCTTTTTTTCCTGCATCAGATTGATGCCGGGAGTCTCCAGAGCTGATACCCATGAATATCAGCACAGGATGCCCCCGGCATGAATCAGATGCATGAAAAATGCATTTACAGGCAACTTTATTACCTTAGTGGCTAACCGCTAAGGTAATTAAGCTGTTTTAATTAAAAAATGTAATACTAGTGTACTTGAGAAGGGGGTCTCCGGAGCAGAACCGCGTTGATTTCAGGTCCGGTGACCCCCGGCTTCCCGAGATACAGGCCCCGTTATGGGGTTCCGGTATCTCCTATGCATTTAAATCCCACGGTCACGTGACATGAGACATTTAAATGCATAGGAGATACTGGCTCCCCATAACGGGGCCTGCATTTCGAGAAGCAGGGGGTCCCGGGACCTGAAATCAATGCGGTTCTTCTCCGGAGACCCCCTGCTCAAGTACAATAGTATTCATTTTGATATTAAAACCCTGCCATTGCTGTTGAGATATGCGCAAGGAGAGGCGGCTCTCTCTGTGCAGCTCTCTATGCAGCTGGGCCAGATCGCTGCAGATCGCCAGGTGAGCCCTTTAGCGAGAGGCAAACATCACGTCGCTGGCTCCTCGCCAGTTTTGGGCATTTTGCTATCGCAGGTAATTGAGGCTTTCTGAATACCATGATTGCAACTCTCAAAAAACTGGCAGCGTAACCAGCCCAGCGTTTTTTTTTTATGAAGGCTACTAGAATAGGCCCCTTTGTCTTTTCCTGTAATGCAGGCACCGGCGATGTTGAGGGATTTTTGCAGAAAAGCCATTTCTTCCTCAAACTCTTTCTTTATTAAAGGTTCTCTCTTTTCCATCTGTCGCAACTGATTATTAAGTGCTGAGCTTTCCTCTTTTAGTTTTTTAATCTCTTTATCTTTGACCTCAAATGGCTTCAGAGCTTATTCCATTTTATTTTTGAAATATTCAGCTTGATGGTGCAATTTTTCTCTTAGAGCCTCCATCTCTTTCCTGTGCTTGCTCTGTTGCATCATTGCCTACTTCCTCATATTTTGCAACACTGAGAGACTTCCAATTCCGCCTTTGCCTCTTCATCCGTTGCGGCAGCAGCTGCATTTGACCGCTCAAGGTTAGTCCTCATGTCCAGGAACTCGCTCTGCAAGTGACGCTTTGTCTTCTCCAAAGTTATACACTTGGCAATCACTGCGGACAGACCCCTCTGTAGCTCAGTCTTTGCGTCTTGATCTTTAACAAACTGTTTGTGGAGGAGATCATAGTCATGCTTGTCACTTCGCAATGCATCTTTAACTTGGCCCAAGGACTTGTCAACCTTTTGGTCCTCTTTTTCCTTTGCTGTCTCCTTTTTAATCCACGCCTTCATCACTGGATATTCCGCCATTCCCAGGAGGATTCCGCCAGTCCGTATAGGCTGCAGAACATCTTGGCTTCCTGACGTCACAGGCCCATTTTGAACTGTTTCTGTAACTTCTGCTGTCAGTTGCGACTTCTTTTCTATTTACAGTACTCTTTTTTTTCTTTGTTTTGGTAGGCTCTAAGGCATGAACAGTACTGAGCCCACTTTCCTTGCTTGAAACTTCTGCATTTTCTCCTCGCGCACCACACTTTGCTTGCTGTCGCAGTCACTGGAGACAATCTTCCTCATACTGCCGGAACTCTTCATACTCAAGAACGTAATGACACGCCTCCTCCGAGTGCCCTGGGTCCTCGCACTCCATTCATACTGTGGGCATTTTGCTGTTGCATCTCTCTGCTGCTTTACAGCCTGGACTTCAGCAAACCATCAGTTAAAACTTTTCAACCACCTTTTCTTCCAGAATCAGTACCTCGCGTAGGTCACCGTCTGTATTCGTTTCCCTTCTTCAGTGCAGTTTCGCATCAACTCTTTCACAATTTTCCTGCATATTCTCCAATCCCATCTGGTAGTCCTATGCGGTGTTGCAGGCTTTACTTCCAGAATCAGTACCGCTTGTGGGTCACTGTGTGTATTAGTTTCCCTGCTTCAGCACAGCCATTTTGAAAACCCTGTGGGGTTTTTTTCTCCCCACACACTTGGTGGTGCAGACTTCACTCCCAGAATAAGAACCTCTCGTGTGTCACCGTCAGTAGCCGTCTTGCTCTCTTTGCTCCCAGAATCAGTACCGCTTGTGTGTCACCGTCTGTTGTGCAGCCTTGTTTTGTTGCTTCATCCAGCGCAGTGATCCTCGTCTTTCTGCCTTGATTTGTGGCTCTTTATTCTGGTGCCCTCTCCATGTGTTTTTTCTGCCGACCTCTGGAAATGATGCATCCCACTTCTGACAGCATATGTGACGTAGCACCTCTAGGCGAAGTCAGAGAAAAGTCCACACATACTGCTGCAGCCAAGTTTATTCGAGCATTTGCCCGTTCTTGGCCGCAGCAGTATCCTGGCGCGCGCCGCAGGGTGACGGGCGCGCGCCGAAGCAGCGGAAGAGCGCCCTCCGATCGGATCCGCCGGGTCCGCTGCCGGGTCCGCCGGGTCCCCCGGAACCCCCTGCCGCCGTCCCGCGATCGCGGGACACCAGGGCTCCCTCGGGGAGCCCTGGACGCGCGTGCAGGGGGTGCTGGCACCCGATGATGCGTGACCACGCATCGGTGATGCGCGGCACGCTGAGGGAGTGCGGCTCGCAAGCCGGGACATTTCCCGGCTTGCGGAATGAGCCGCACTCGGATAAACTGTGTCGGCAGTGTACATTTCTGGGTAAACCATAATATTTGAGTGGTTTTATTCTCCACAAAAACATCTGAACATTAGGTGCACTGCCCCTTTAAGCAAAACCATCAACTAAGTTGGTTACTGACTCCAAAACATATAAAGACAATAGAAGGGAACAATATATAAAGTCTTATCTGTATATATTGGTCCGGCCAGGAGAGTAGTTACTCCAAAGTTGGAGCATTGCCGTCGTCCCCTCTTGGTCCTGATTGGTCGGCACCCAAACTTCCATGTTTCAGATGGAGGCTGGAACAGTATAAAAGCTAACATGACTCACAGTTCCAGAGTTGTTCTTGGGTAGTCATGGTGTCTATAGACTACCTGTTGCAAGAACTGTCGACTCTGGGGCAGTCACTCCTGTTTACTGGAGTTTGGCTGGATCATGGTGGTGACGAGGATGAGCAAGATTTGGCAGCTCCCTCCAGCTAGTGAGCTATGAAGTATCCTGTATTCCCCACTTGGTAAGCTATTGCTGTGTTCTGTATTGTGTGGTTTACTGTTGGCTTTGGCTACATAAACTCAGTTTATTTAACTCTTGTGTTCTGTGTGGTGATTGGCGATCCCTGGTAGTCTTGTGAACCACATATTTAGACAGTGCCTTGTAGTGATGTGCTTTTATCCATTTGGGAAATGTGAGCCTATACCATCTTTTGATTCTCCTTAACAAATACCAGAATAGGAACATATTGTACTTTATTGTTTTTTTTATCCATCTTTAACCTGCTCGCCCAAAATGTTTAATATTTTTCACTTGGAAGAGCATCTGAAACAGTTCTTGACAGGGTTTAGAGCTGCATTTTTAGTATTATTCGCTGATTTCTCCTGAGTACATAGTTAACCCGGATGCCTGAAATGCTGGAACCAGGCTACACAACACAGATATATACATAATACAAATGTATTACTGACCAGGTAATGGCGAGCTTAACCTTTATTCAAAGAAGACAAATCTACCTCTACCTTCACAGGCAGTATTTGGGAAGTATCAGACTGGGATGGCAGTCTGTAGATCGTGTTTGGGCATGGTATATGTGCCCCTTGGGTTGTGGGCGTGCTTTGCTGGACAATCTCTGATATGGTGTTTGATTATGGTTAATCTAGTGTTTTATCATTAAAAGCTTTGGCCTTTCCTTCCAACCTTGTTTATGCTGTCATTTGTTGGGGGCAAAGGGCTATCGTTATCGGTGGTTACTGATATCATTGGGGAGTCATGTTTTCATTCATATAGTATATACAGTAGATGAATAAATAACGTTTTTGACAGATTATATTCTGTCATTGTTTAGATAAGAAACAAAATCAATAAATCTATCAGGAAATATATGTTCCTATACTTTCAGTATGCATTGCTTGCTAAACCATACAATTATGTAGAGATCTTGCACTCTCAGTCTTACTGTACACACAATGGGGGCTATGCACTAAGCTCAATGCTTTTGCGTCCGGATGAAAGAAAAAAGCACGTCCGTTAAAAGTGAGGCCGGAGACGAGATTCACTAAGGCCTTGAGCCCATTTTTTAACGTGCGTGCTCAAAATAGCCACAGCGTACGTGTTGCTTTTTTTCCCCCTGCTGGCGTTCTTAACCTTCACATACGCTAGCTGATAGGAAAAAAGCTGCTTGTAACATTTGCATGGAGATTCTGTATCTCCATGCAAGGATGTTACAGGCGATCGTACACTAAATAAATACATTTTAATAATAGTGTACATGAGCAGGGGGTCTCCGGAGCTAAACCGCATTGGTTTCAGGTCCGGGGCCCCCCTACTTCATGAGATACCGGCCCGTTATGGTGTGCCGGTATCCCCTGCACTTTCAAGCTCCCGCGTCACGTGACCGGGATATTTACATTCTGCAGGGGATACCAGCACCCCATAACGGGGCCTGTATCTCCTGAAGTAGGGGGTCCCCGAGGCTGAAACCAATGCGGTTCAGCTCTGGAGACCCCCTACACATCTACACTACTGTCAAAACACACATATCAATAAACAATAATTCCTTACCGTAGCGGCTATGAATGCAGCTTCATTGCCAATACCAAAAAAGCCGCTTGTAACATTTGCATGGAGATTCTGTATCTCCATGTAAGTCTGTTACAGGCCATCGTACACTAAATAAATACATTTTAATAATAGTGTAAATGAGCAGGGGGTCTCCGGAGCTCAATCAATCAATCAATTAATCAATTTCCTAAACCAATTACAATACAAAACAAATCAATTATACAATTCCCTGTTCAATTCCTAAAGCCAAACCATTGCCAAAAGAATTCTAATTGAAAGTAACCACCATCATTCCAATCTAACTACCAGAAAGAAGCCATTAAAAAAAACCTGTAACTAAATACAAATTACATTATTCACACCAATGTATAAATAAAGCTGCTAAATACATTAGACATACATGAAAAGAACATAAACATTAGCAAAAAAATGAATTATTATCCCTGTATGTCTTTCCATATACAGTGGCGGCCGCCTTTATCCTAATGCGGACGTAGCAGCACAACTCTGATAACCGCGGACAGATGCAGTATATATATATATATATTTTGGAATATGTTCCGTTATTTTAGCGCTCGTAATATTAACATATTCTTAGCGCTGTCTGCAATACTGCAATACCGTCTAAAAACTCATGTTGGCGTTCGCGAGCTGTTGTCTTCAAAGTCTAATACTGTAGCAGTTCAACCCACGTCAGTACACAGTCTGCGTGTGCGTGCGCAGTAATTGTAAATTTGCATATTTATACATGCATGTATGTTTCATTTGAACATTGTTGAAACGCATAGGCGTGTACTGTAACAGTATCACATTTCGGCGTATATACAGTAGCGCTCTTCCCTCGCTCGCCCCCACACACACACACAGGATAATGTACTGCACTGCAGTATTTCAACTTCTTATCTACAGTACACCTCTCCCACGCCATTCCTTTGAACATATGGCTTTCTGGTTTCAATCACATTCCTGTCATCATATTCCTGCGAGTATAATGTACAGTTTTGATTTACTGTATTCTTCTGTGTTGTTTATTAATGCTCATTGGGGGGAAAAAAGTTCAAGAGTGACCAAAAAAAATTGTTTTTTTTTCTCGTCATTTTTTATTATTATTTTCGCAACATGAATGAACATGTTCTTGCCTCAACCATCTTGATATTACGATATTCAATCTGTGCTGTAGCTTTTGACTGCGACACTGTGCGTTTGACTGCACATGATTGATTTGTGTGATTTTTATGCATTTGGGGGTGTGGGGATCAAATTATTATCATGACCTGTCTGTTGAAAATATGTCATGTCTTTGAACTACAGTACAGATAATCCTTCATTCAGCTGTACCCTGTACCCCCCTCCCCCACGCACACACACAGAGGGCTCGCTCAAGGATTTGAACCTCTTATCGACACCTCTACAAAACCATTCATTAATTTTCCTATTGTTGGCTTTGAGTCACCTCTCTGTAATCCTCTTTGGGAAGGGAGCAAGCTGATGATTACTGCGCATGACTCACCAATCCACTCCCAACCCTTTGAGGCTTTGTTTACGGTAACGCTTGTGATAATACCTTCTCGCATTTGATATGTAAATCTGATTTGCACAGCACTGTGAAATTGAGAGTTAAAAAAAACATAATCTGATTCATGTTTTTGATGCAGTAAGTTACCAATTTTTGTCATTCTTTCTTTTTCTTTGGTGTAGGGGGGGGTGTCAATGATTATGATTATCATGAATGTAAAGAAATATTTATTTTATCAGGAACAAAAAATACAAATATACAAATAATCATGAATAATACAAAATGCAGAATTTATTCAGTTCTTCTGTCAGTTGAAAATTGAGGGCCGGTGGATAATCATGAATAATGCACATTGATAATAATATTAATTAATAATATATAATATATAATAATATATGTAAAAAATATAAAATTTTCCGTCTTTATCTTCTTCCTCATTCTGTGTAGTTCATTTAGAGAGGGGCGGTTTTGTGTCAATCATGACTGCACTTTAGATACACTTTACTGTACACTTTACTGTACACAGAGTTCACACAATGTACACATGATACCCCCCTCCCCCTTTCCATCCTTTTTTTCACTGAAAAGACAAGAAAAGAAAAAATGAGTGCAGTTAGGTGCATATTATGGCATTGTGTACTGTATAGCTACTCCATATTGGACTATAGTATGCAGTTAGTACTGTCAAACTAGTCTATACTGGAACTACTGTATACTGTTAAATACTTTGTAACCAGATGGCTAGTGCTGCTCTCTCAGGAAAGAAAAAATCTGTGCCATACTTACCTGTATTATACAGTACTGTACTTGGTATGCCTGTACTAACCATACTACAGACAAGTACTATACCATACTACCTTCCTGATGCATGTCCATTACGCTCGATCACAATGGGCAACACAGTCGCAATATGGTCAATATATTTATTGCATCGTTCCACGGTGAGTACTGTACATCATTCCAAAAACTCATTATGCCTTGCGCCAACTCATCCTTTTTGGAGGGTTTCACGACTTTTCAGATATGATCCTTCAGCTGATGCCAGACCATTTCAATAGGATTGAAGTCTGGCGATCTGTCATTGAGGGGGGAAAAAAGGACAATTAGTTAAAGATATACACAGTAAAAACGGTGGGAAAAATGAGACATGGTTACCGCACTTGCTCCGCTGGCGTCTTCACCCAGTTGATACCGCGCTCAAGAATATACACTGTTGACGCGGTGTGCTTCGGATCGTTGTCCTGGTAGAAACGGTGACCGTCTGGGAACTCACGTGTGATGTATTCCACAATCTCATGCACAATTTGCTTTTGGAAAAAAGCTTTATTCATGATTCCTATAACAAGAAAAGAAAAGTGCTCAAAAAACTGCACACTACTACAGTGCATAAGGCAAAAGCGTGTGACTTATTTTACCTTCAAAGATGACAATGCATCCTGGTCCACGCCTAGAGATGGCACCCCACACATGCATCTTCACTGGGTGTTTTGGACGCGGCTTCATAGATATGCGACCTTTTTTGTGGAATGCAAAGGTGGCAAATCTCTCCAGCGATACAGTAGACTCATCAGTGAAGATGCAATCCTGGAAAGTTTCTCCACTGTCGATCCATGCCTGGGCCTGTACCACTCTCTTGATCTTGTTAACGTCCCTTATCATTGGGGACGCTCTGTAATGACAAGGAATAATTGTATAAGTACAGTACAATTTCTTAAACAACACTTTAACCTTCTGTGCTGTCCAGTACTAACCACACACGTTCATATTTCCATCCAATTCTGCGTCTTATCTTCTTTATGCTGGTCTCGGATACAGTGAGATTGTGATTTTGCAGCAGAGTGTATTTGACCCTAAAGGCACTCTTCTCATCATTCTCTTCACTTATTTTGTCGACCAGAAGAGTTGTCTCCCTACAGTGTACATAAAAACAACAATCCGGTAAGTTACAGTGCAGTAGGCCACAATTACAGCACATCATTTACAGTAAACAATAATAGATGCAGCAATATAAACAATAATAGATAGATATACTATATTATATAGTAATATAAATAAACAGAAATAACCATAATGTTAGATAGATCTATACTACTGTTGCGGCAGCTTTTATTCTAACAAATCACGGGTTTGTCCCTGGCTGGTTCCTGGAATGCGACGCTGTTCACCTGGCGCATGCCGCGTTCACCTTGCATTCCCAGCCACGGGTCATGCCCGGCTGATGTGTTTATTGATAATGGTTCGGATTTTAATAGGCTGCAATGCTTTGCGTGTCCGCCAGATGGCAGAAATTCATGAATTGTAATGCGCCGAATCAGTAATGTGTCGGCTTGCAGGTGTTTCGTTTAAAAAAGATACTGTACCATAGTGTGCTATTGTAACTTGGCCTTGGCCTTGAGACTGAAGGAAGAGGTTGCAAAAATGTATCAATTTAGGCTTTTCATATTAAAGAAAGACAAAGACCAGTTTCAGTTACACTATTCTGCAGAGACCCACCATGAGTGTTCAAGTGCAGCCCGCTTTCCAAAAACCCGACAGAAGTTATGCGTATTTGATATGGGCCGCGATTAATGCAACAGATGATAAGATGGCAACAGTTGCTCAAATTTATCATTATTTTATCGAAAACTATGACTTTTACAAATTTTCGCCAACTCCTCATACGTGGAAGCGTGCAGTAAGGAAAAGGTTATGTAGCGACCCCTGTTTTCACCGTATTGAGCCCCAATTTGTTGGAGGGTATTGGTGTGTGTCTCTGGATTTTTCCCGTATCTATGATCATGGAGGCGGCAAAAGGCAAAGGGTCAAGTTAAAACCAACTAAAAAGCGACAGTCGCTGCCAAGCAATGCACCAGCACCAGCACCGGCTTCCAATGACGGTCCCACTGTCAGTGACAACCCTGAGCCTGAGCCTGAGTCGGATTTCGCGTGCAGTTTTGATGAAGCTTGCATGTACCTAAGCGATTTCCAGCCTACAGGTGGACTAGTCCCGCTGCAAACTATCGACTTGGATGATGAAGAAAGCTGGACTGGCAGTGGACCGGCGCCGGCATCAGCTGAATGGGAAGTTCTATGGTGAGTACTGTCTTGTTGCCATATTATTTTGGTGGGGCTGGCTGGGTACTTCTTTAGGGGGCTGACCATTACCGTACATTAAAACTTTTCTTTTTGTTTTTCCTCAGACAAGAAAACGGCTAATGGGGGGATTTCGATGGTTAATATTGTACTGTATGCTGATGTTTTCCGGCCGTACAGTATACTGTGTAATAAACCCGAATAAATAAAACTATGCATTTATTCTACATGTTCAGTATCGTTTCATTATGTGTCTTCTACAGTATACTGTACAGTGGTATACAGTGCCTAACATCTATGGGCAAAAATAATTTTATTTGTAGGTACCCTAGAACAGAAGTTCCCACGCCAATTGCCCGTGAACTTGACCGAGGCCCTAAGTAGTTCCCACGCCAATTGCGTGACTATAATGTAAAATAATCCGTTCTATGGGTCTGAGCGGGTTGAAATTAGCCTGGTCCTCATGCGGGAGGACCCTTGCCATAGTGGCAAAATATCAGCCTTCCACAACCCCCGGAACCAGAGATACCAAAAGACAGTTTAAAAGCACATTACCAAAGTGGCTTTTTTTCTGCCATGCAAGTCAATGGCAGAAACCTGAACTTTAACATCACCCTGACTCCGTTCTGTTGCCACGAGAGGGTCACAATTTGCCATGCAATCCTGCCGCAACTAGGACTACATGTTGACCGAATCTGAGCCCTCTAGGTCGAACAGAAACGGAGTTGTGGGTTCCAGGTTTCTGCTCATTCTGACTTAGCCGGTTCAAAGCTTTCTCCGCCATTACGCTCAATGGTAGGACCCTTCTCGCCGGCGTGACCCTTTCTCGTCGCCATTACTGCTCGGACCCTGTTGGGGTCAAGTGAGGGGGTTCCTAAAATCTAGGGGCAATTTTATTTCTAGGTGCCCTAGAACAGAAGTTTCACGCCAATTGACCTAGTTCCCACGCCAATTGCGCGCTCATTGCTCTTTTTTTACAATGTTGCCGATTTTGCGGCTTTGCGGTCAGGCAGTAGAAAAACAGTGCAGCAAGCCTCGACATTTGTTACACTGTCAAAGGAGCTAATGGAAACAATGTGAGGCAATTCAACATGTTCTTTTATTGGTGGAGTCAGTACAAAAACATTTATTTACAAATACTGTACAATGTTGAAACATTTAAAGTGCACAGCAATTCTAACCATCAACACACAATAATACATACTGCAGCCTTTATTAAATTCTTCTGCCACAAAACATTTTTGGTGTATGGGGCAAAGGGAGTTAAAGTGACTTGCTTTTTACTGCACCGACACACTTTATTCGAGCAAATACCCAGTATGTACCTGGAAGATACCTGGAATACGCCGCTCCTCACCTCTGACAAGCCCCGTTGCGTTTGCCTTCCCAGCCTGGGTTCATGCCTGGCTGACGGGCGGCTGATCTGTTAAATGATAATGATTAGGATTTAATAGGCTGCAATGCTTCGCGTGTCTACCAGATGGCATAAATTCATGAATTGTAATGCAGTATATATATATATATATACTGTGCAGTATTGCAGCCAGCGGGAATAAAATGCTTCAATCCCTGCCTGGAAAATAACCCAATGCACTCGGGCAGAAAACAGTCACAAACCTCAATACACCCGGATATACCCGAATTCGTGGGACTAGCCGAGCTCGAATAAAGTGTGTCGCCAGTGTATGTACTGTATTTGGGGGTTGTCTTTGGGGGTTTATTCATCAAATTGTTATGATGACCTGCCTTTTGAAATTACAGTGCTGGTAACTATTTCAGCCACACACCTCCAGAGTTTTTAATCCCTCCCTAGCCAAGCGTCAATCGGCTGAGTCACCCTATCCTACCAACCCCCTCTCTCCACTGGGTCGTTAACCTTCTGCATATTGCCATTGTGTTCTTAATCCTCCCATAGCCGAGTTACAAACACTCAGTACGCCTGCGTCTAATCCCCCTCCCCCAACCCTTAGAGGCCTGTTGTTTGAACGGTAATGCTTTGGAAAATCCCCTCTCGAATTTGAAATGTAAATCTGATGTGCACAGCACTGTGAGAATTGAGAGTACACTGATACTGTATTTCATCAGGGTGTGAAAATATTTGTCAGTCACTATGTTTTACAGTCACATGTTTTAAATACAATACAGTACATTCTTTAATATCTTTAAAATAAACATATATAAATGCTGTATATAAGTATAATGTAACATAATCCATTCTGTGGGTCTGAGCGGGTTGAAATTTGCCTGGTCCTCATGCGGGAGGACCCTTGCCATAGTGGCAAAATATCAGCCTTGCACGACCCCCGGAACAGGAGATACCAAAAGTCAGTTTAAAAGCACATTACCAAAGTGGCTTTTTTTCTGCCATGCAAGTCAATGGCAGAAACCTGAACTTTAACATCACCCTGACTCCGGTCTGTTGCCACGAGAGGGTCGCAATTTGCCATGCAATCCTGCCGCAACTAGGACTACATGGTGACCGAATCTGAGCCCTCTAGGTCGAACAGAAACGGAGTTGTGGGTTCCAGGTTTCTGCTCATTCTGACTTAGCCGGTTCAAAGCTTTCTCGACCATTACACTCAATGGTAGGACCCTCCTCGCCGGCGTGACCCTTTCTCGCTGCCATTACTGCTCGGACCCTGTTGGGGTCAAGTGAGGGGGTTCCTAACATCTAGGGGCAAAATGAATTTTATTTCTAGGTGCCCTGGAACAGAAGTTCCCACGCCAATTGACCTAGTTCCCACGCCAATTGCCCTAGTTCCCACGCCAATTGCGCGACCAGGCAGTAAAAAAACAGTGCAGCAAGCATTTGTTACTCTGTATTTTGTTATACAGTACTATCAAAGGAGCAAATGGAAACAATGCACAGTACAGTAAGACAAATCAACATGTTCTTTTATTGGTGCAGTCAGTTCAAAAACATTTATTTACAAATACAGTACAATGTTGAAGCATTTTAAGTAACATCTCCTTTATTAAAGAAACCCAGTACTGTATACAGTACAGTACAGTGGGATGGTGCGCAACGCTGTCAGTCAGACCTGCACCAGTTCAGTCCTAGAGGGCAGCAAACAGGGCAGGTTTTCAGGGCAACATTGAAAACCGTGCCTGTTTGCGGCCCTCAGGGACTGGAGTTGTGCATGTCCTGTGAAAAAAAAAACACACAACATCTCCTTTGTTTAAGTACAACAGGTACTGTAGGACAAAACATGTACAGTACAATACAGTTCAGCACAACAGTATGGTCTCACTGAAAGTCCTCCACATTGTCCATCCATGGCCGATTCCTTGCATGGCGCAAAACGCCATTAATGCAGTCTCGAACGCCTTTCATTACAGGATCTGTAACTGCATAAAAGCGCCGCATTTCTTCTACAATGTTTTTCCTTAAATTGGCAGGAAGTGCCTTTTTAACGCGATTTCCTTCGTAGTTCACTTTGAACACCCACTCGCAGTACAACGTGTAGGGAACATGGTGCTTAAAATTGATCAAGGCATACTTGTGGGGTACACCAGCACTCATCACCCTATACTTCTCCCTGAGCCCCAGTGGCAGATCGCACAGGGTGATGTCGGGCACTGTTTCGATGCGAGCGGGTGTAGGTCTTTTGGGAGCGGGTGTGCTTGTGGCGACGGGCAATGGTAGGTTGTCTGGGAGGAAGCTTTCCTCCAGTCGTGGTCACCGTGTTGTCTCCTGGCGTGGTCTTGACGGGGTTGTCATGTCCTCCTCAACGGCATACATGTACACTACATCTTCTGGTGGAGGTGGGGCGCTTGGTGATGGAAGGGGGTCGAAGGTCCCATTCATCACATCCATGTCAACCCCCTGCTCCGGCGTCGGGGAAACAGGGGCATTAGCACTGAGCAAATTATGTATGCCCGCAATGTCAGCCTCTATCATCTCCATCCGTTGATCCATCCGTTGCTCCATTTGTAGCATCCGTTGCTCCACATTTAGCATTGTCTCCAGAAGCAGATCTATCTTTGCCAGCACAATAGAATTCCCGGGGAGATCCACACTTATCCCATTCAGCATCCGGTCTAACGAGCTGCTTCTTGTGCATGGCGTCTGGACATCTGGGGGGATGGGTGCAACGGAGGATGAGATGGGGGTTCCATGGACAGAAGCGGCATAGATGGAGAGTGGAGGAGGTGACCTGTGGATACCCGGTAGAGGAGAAGCGGCAGCGTCATCGAAGAGGGATGAAGAAGGTGACCTTTGGATTTCCGAGGGCGAGAAGCAGAGTCGTCTAAGAGCAAAGGAGAAAGTGACCCGTGGATTTCAGAGGCGGCAGCGTCGTCGGATGGAACCGGAGAAGATGGGGGTGAAGAAGACAGGATGAAGATTTCCGGGACAGCTACAGCAGAGTCGTCGAAGCATATGGGAGGAAGTGGTCTGCGGATTCGATGGGTTGGCTGCCATTCGTTTTGTGTCGAGAGTAGATCACCGTATATCTTCTTGACATAATGAGGCTAACGTCTAAGAAAACCCTTAACCTTTGGGGTCAGCAGAAGGTTTTCTTTATTGGCCTTAGCCTGCCGCTTTGCCCTTGGCGTGGAAACGGCAACCGCCTTTCGCTTTTTCAGCATGACAGGCACGGTAGAGGCGAGAAGGTTCCTGCGTCCATAGAAACGGGGATGCTCCATGGAAGCAGGTGGCACAATGCAGTATCTGGACAAGGGCAAGTACAGATAAAGATCATGGAGTGGTGGGCTATGCAAAGTGTGTGACCTTTTATGCATGGCGACCAGGTACAGGTGTTGAAAGTGGGCGTACTCTAATGTGAGTCATTACCGTATAAATACACCATCCATTTTGTGTATTGACTGCACATAGAATACACATCGACTAAACATCGAATATACATTCTTGTGTTTGTATTTCTTTCTACTCGCAGCAATGCCAGTTAAAAAGATTTCAAAGGATCTCAGCATGCGAATTAAGGACATGTACACGAGTGGACACCGAATTGCTGCTATCCAATGCTGGTTAGCTACTTCTGACCTCGTTGTGCCATCAAGCACCGTGTGCTATCATGAATACGGAAAAAACAGAGACCGCAAAAGGGCACCAAGGGTAACTAACGCGTAAGTATACAGTATTTATAAAACTTAACAACAAAAAAATATAGAAAACTGCACTGTACATCTACAGTACAGTTCTGTATCTACTGTAATACTGTTGTTATTTCTGTTGATTTATATTACAACATACAGTAGTTTGTCTATTTATATTTAAAGTACAGCAGTATACATTTTTTGTATATTTCAATTAATCTTACAACGGTATATACTGTATAGGATATACTGTATATTTATATTTATATTACAACATTATATTTATTTTGTATATTTATATTTATAGTACAACAGTATATATATTTTGTCTATTTATATTTATAGTACAGCAGTATACATTTTTTGTATATTTCAATTAATCTTACAACGGTATATACTGTATAGGATGTACTGTATATTTATATTTATATTAAAACAGTATATTTATTTTGTATATTTATATTTATAGTACAACAGTATATATATTTTGTCTATTTATATTTATAGTACAGCAGTATACATTTTTTGTATATTTCAATTAATCTTACAACGGTATATATAGGATGTATATTTATATTTATATTACAACAGTATATTTATTTTGTATATTTAGATTTATAGTATAACAGTATTTATATTTTGTCTATTTATATTTAATGTATATTACAACATTACATTTATATACATTTTATATTGCTGCATATTAATAAAACAATATAATTTCTTTACATTGTAGGGAGACAACTGTTCTGGTGGACAAAATAAGTGAGGAGAATGATGAGAGGAGTGCATTAAGGGTTAAAAACACTCTGCAGGAAAAGCACAATCTGACTGTATCCGAGACCAGCATAAAGAAGATGAGACGCAGCATTGGATGGAAATATGGACGTGTGAGGTTAGTACTGGACAGTACAGGAGGTAAAAGTGTTGTTTCGCAAACTGTACAGCACTGTGCCGCAACATTTTTTTATTCCTTGTCATTACAGAGTGTACCCCATGATACGGGACGCAAACCAAATCAAAAGAGTGCTCCAGGCCCAGGCATGGATCGACAGCGGGGAGACTTTCCAGGATTGCATCTTCACTGATGAGTCTACTGTGTCGCTGGAGAGATTTGCAAGATTTGCGTTCCACAAAAAAGGCCGCATATCTTTGAAGCCGCGGTCAAAACACCCTGTGAAGCTGCATGTGTGGGGTGCCATCTCTAGGCGTGGACCGGGATGCATTGTCATCTTTGAAGGTAAAATGTATCAAATATAATGTCGCCTAATGCACTGTACTTGACTAGTGTTGCCTTACTGTATGCACTGTACTGTACTGTACTATTGTGCAGTTTTTTGAGCACTTTTCTTTTCTTTCTATAGGAATCATGAATAAAGCTTTCTTCCAAGACAACATTGTGCCCGAGATAGTGCAATACATCACACGCGACTTCCCCAATGGTCACCGCTTCTACCAGGACAACGATCCCAAGCACACCGCGTCAACGGCGCATATCCTTGAGCGCGGCATCAACTGGGTGAAGACGCCAGCGGAGTAAGTGCAGTAGACCGTGTCCCATTTTTGTTCCCAACTGTTTTTAGCACTTCAACCAATTGTCCTTTCTTTCCAATGACAGGTCGCCAGACTTCAATCCGATCGAAATGGTCTGGCATCAGCTGAAGGACCATATCCAGAAAGTGGCGAAACCCTCCAAAAAGGACGAGTTGTTGAAAGGCATAATGAGTTTTTGGAACAATGTACTCACCGTGGAACGCTGCAATAAATATATAGACCATATTGCCACTGTGTTGCCCATTATCATCGCGCGTAATGGGCAAGCATCAGGAAAGTAGTACTGTGCTGTAGTATTGTAAGTGCAGTATGATACAGGTAAGTATGGCACAGATTTTTTCTTTCCAGATAGTAAGAGTATACAGTAGTTAGTTTTTTCTTTACAGAGAGAGCAGCACCAGCCATCAGGTTACAGTACATAGAATTTAACAGTAGTCAGAGTATAAAGTAGTTCCAGTACAGTATACAGTAGACTAGTTTGACAGTACTACAGTAACTGCCTACTAACTGCTCCATTTTTTTCTTTCCAGAGAAAGCTGCACCAGCCACCTACAGTAGTTCTGCCATAATACAGTACAGTACGCACATACAGTACAGTAACTGCACTAATTTTTGGTTTTCTTGTCGTTCCAGGAAAAAGGGTGGCCTAGGGGGAGATGGGGGCGTTGTGTCCAGTCAAATATGCTTGTACAGTCAAATGTACAGTATATAAACAGCAGCAATGATGTACACAAAACCTCTCCTCTCTCAATGAACTACTGTACTGCAGACAGAATGAGGAAAAGATAAAGACGGAAAAAATAATTTTACTATACAGTATATAGTATATACAGTATATTAAACAGTACACTACAGTACTGTACTGTATATAGTATTAAATAATATTCTTATAAATGTGCATTACTCATGTTTCCCCATGTTTTACAAAGGTTTTCCAAATGGTTATCCAATTTCAAGCTGCCAAAAGAACTTAATAAAGACTGCATTATGTATTATTCCTGATTATTTTTATATTTGTATTTTTTGGTGCCTGATAAAATAAAATAAATATTTATTCATTTTCCTGCGAATCATAATCATTGACAGCCACCCCTACAGTGCACCAATGAATAAGAATGTTTTGTAAATTATATTTATATATTTATATATTTTTATTTTAAAGATATTAAAGAATGTACTGTATTGTATTTAAAAGATGTGACTGTAAACCATAGTGACTGACAATATTTTCACAACCTGGTGAAATACAGTATCAGTCTACTCTCAATTCTAACAGTCCTGTGCACATCAGATTTACATTTCAAATTCGAGAGGTGATTTTCCAAAGCATTACCGTTCAAACAACAGGCCTCTAAGGGTTGGGGGAGGGGGATGGTGTGATTAGACGCAGGCGTACTGAGTGTTTGTAACTCGGCTATGGGCGGATTAAGAACACAATGGCAATATGCAGAAGATTAACGACCCAGTGGAGAGAGGGGGTTGGTAGGATAGGGTGACTCAGCCGACTGACGCTTGGCTAGGGAGGGATTAAAAACTCTGGAGGTGTGTGGCTGAAATAGTTAACAGCACTGTAATTTCAAAAGGCAGTTCATCATAACAATTTGATGAATAAACCCCCAAAGACAACCCCCAAATACAGTACATAAAAAGCAAGTAACTTTAACTCCGTTTGCCCCATGCACCAAAAATGTTTTGTGGCAGAAGAATTTAATAAAGGCTGCAGAATGTATTATTATGTGTTGATGGTTAGAATTGCTGTGGACTTTAAATGTTTCAACATTGTACAGTATTTGTAAATAAATGTTTTTGTACTGACTCCACCAATAAAAGAACATGTTGAATTGCCTCACATTGTTTCCATTAGCTCCTTTGACAGTGTAACAAATGTCGAGGCTTGCTGCACTGTTTTTTTACTGCCTGGCCGCAAAGCTGCAAGATCGGCAACATTGTAAAAAAAGAGCAATGAGCGCGCAATTGGCGTGGGAACTAGGTCAATTGGCGTTGAACTTCTGTTCTAGGGCACCTAGAAATAAAATTCATTTTGCCCCTAGATGTTAGGAACCCCCTCACTTGACCCCAACAGGGTCCGAGCAGTAATGGCGGCGGGAAAGGGTCACGCCGGCGAGGAGGGTCCTACCATTGAGCGTAATGGCGGAGAAAGTTTTGAACCGGCTAAGTCAGAATGAGCAGAAACCTGGAACCCACAACTCCATTTCTGTTCGACCTATAGGGCTCAGATTCGGTCACCATGTAGTCCTAGTTGCGGCAGGATTGCATTGCAAATTGCGACCCTCTCGTGGCAACAGAACGGAGTCAGGGTGATGTTAAATTTCAGGTTTCTGCCATTGACTTGCATGGCAGAAAAAAAGCCACTTTGGTAATGTGCTTTTAAACTGTCTTTTGGTATCTCCTGTTCTGGGGGTCGTGGAAGGCTGATATTTTGCCACTATGGCAAGGGTCCTCCCGCATGAGGACCAGGCAAATTTCAACCCGCTCAGACCCACAGAACGGATTATTTTACATTATATTCGCGCAATTGGCGTGGGAACTACTTAGGGCCTCGGTCAAGTTCACGGGCAATTGGCGTGGGAACTTCTGTTCTAGGGCACCTAGAAATAAAATTATTTTTGCCCATAGATGTTAGGCACTGTATACCACTGTACAGTATACTGTAGAAGACACATAATGAAACGATACTGAACAAGTAGAATAAATGCATAGTTTTATTTATTCGGGTTTATTACACAGTATACTGTACGGCCGGAAAACATCAGCATACAGTAAAATATTATCCATCGTAATCCCCCCATTAGCCGTTTTTTTTTCTGAGGAAAAACAAAAAGAAAAGTTTTAATGTACGGTAATGGTCAGCCCCCTAAAGAAGTACCCAGCCAGCCCCACCAAAATAATACGGCAACAAGACAGTACTCACCAAAGAATTAAAATTCAATTTGCCCCCAGATGTTAGGAACCCCCTCACTTCACCCCAACAGGGTCCGAGCATGTACAGTACTGTACTTTAAAATAAATTAAATATGCAATTTTACTCTTACTGCGCGCGAACGCACAGACTGTGTACTGTAGGTTGAACCGCGAAGGTATTAGACTTCAAAGACAACAGCTCGCAAACGCCCCCATGCGTTTTTACACGGCATTGCAGTATTGCAGCCAGCGGGAATAAAATGCTTAAATCACAGCCGCGAAAATAACGCAATACACTCCAGGCGAAAATGAAACAAAACTGCACATCACCGGGATATTCTGAAATTCGCGGAGCTAGCCGAGTTAGAATAAAGTTGGTCGCCACTGTATATAGTTATATTTATATGCAGCAATATAAACAATAATAGATAGATATACTATATTATATAGTAATATAAATATACTTACGCGTTAGTTACCATTGGTGTCCTCGTGCGTTGTTTGGTCTTTCCGTGTGCATGATAGCACACGGTGGTTGATGGCACAACGAGGCCAGAAGCAGCTAACCAGCGTTGGATATCTGCAATTCATTGTCCGCTCGTGTACATCTCCTTAATTCTCATGCTGGGATCCTTTGAAATCTTTTTAACAGGCATTGCTGCGAGTAGAAAAAATACAAGCACAAGAATGTATATTTGATTCAATGTGCAGTGAATCCACAAAATGGATGGTGTATTTATACGTTAATGACTCACATTAGAGTACGCCCACTTTTAACACCTGTACCTCGTCGCCATGCATAAAAGGTTACACAATTTTCATATCCCACCACTCGATGATCTGTATCTGAACTTTACCTTGTCCAGATACTGCATTGTGCCATCTGCTTCCATGAATCGACCCCGATTCTCGGACGCAGGAACCCACTCGCCTCTGCCGTGCCTGTCACGCAGAAAAAGCGAAAGGCAGGAGCCATTTCCAAGCCAAGTCCAAAGCGAAAGGCTAAGGCTAATAAAGAAAACCTTCTGCTGACCCCAAAGGCTAAGGGTTTCAATACACATAAGCCTTATTATGTCAAGAAGAAATTCGGTGATGTACACTCAAGGCAAAACAAATGGCAACAAACCCATCGAACCCGCAGGCCACTTCCTCGATTACACTTCGACGACTCTGCTGCTGCTCTCCCGGAAATCCACAGCCCATCTTCTCCACTACTCGTCAACGACGCTGCTGCTGCTCTCCCAGAAACCCACAGCCCATCTTCTCCACTACTCTTCGACGACGCTGCCGCTGGTCTCCCGGAAATCCACAGGTCACTTTCTCCATTACGCTTAGACGACTCTGCCGCTTCTCTCCCGGAAATGCACAGGTCACTTTCTCCATCCCTCTTCGACAACGCTGCCGCTTCTCTCCCGGAAATCCACAGGTCCTCTCCTTCATCCTTCTTCGACGACGCTGCCGCTTCTCTCCAGGGAACCCCCATCTCATCCTCCGTAGCACCCATCCACCCAGATGTCCACAGCACCCCATGCACAAGATCCAGCTCGTTAGACCGCATGCTGAATGGGTTAAGTGTCGATATCCCCGGGAACTCTACTATGCTAGTAATGATAGATCTTCTTTTAGAGACCATGCTAAATATGGATCAATGGATGGAGAAGATGGATCAACGGATGGAGACGATGGATCAACGGATGGAGAAGATGGATCAACGGATGGAGAAGATAGAGACTGACATAACGGGGATAGATAATTTGCTCGGAGTTCATGCCCCTGTATCTCCGACCCCGAAGCAGGAGGGTGGCATGGATGGGATGAATGGGACCTTCGACCGCCTTCCATCACCAAGCGCACCCCCTCCACCAGAAGAATATGTGTACATGTATGCCGTTGATGACATGACAACCCCGTCAAGACCACGCCAGGAGACAACACGGTGACCAAGACAGGAGGAAAGCATCCTCCCAGACAACCTACCCTTGCCCGCCGCCACAAGCACACCCGATCCCAGAAGAACACCTCCTCCAAGAATCCAACCCATATACGCTTGCATCGATACGGTGCCCGACATCATCCTGCTCGAGCTGCACAATCAACTCAGGGAGAAGTATAGGGTGATGAGTGCTGGTTTACCCCAGAAGTATGCCATGTTAATTTTCAAGCACCATGTGTCCTACTTGGTGTACTGCGGGTGGGCCAACAATGTAAACTACGAAGGAAATCACAAAAAAAGGGCTCTTCCTGAAAATTTAAGAAGGACTATTGTGGAGGAATTGCGGCGCTATTTTTCAATTACAGATCCTGTAATGAAAATCGTGAGAGACGCCATTAATGGCATTTTGCGTCATACAAGGCATCGGCCCTGGAAGGACAATCTGGTGGGGATCGAATTTGCGTGACTGTTCAAATGTTGTTTATTTTTTGACTTGTTGCTTGTTTTAACTTGTATTAATAAAGAAATGTTTTTACTTACACAAGACCTGCATAACTCCAGTCCTCGAGGGCCGCAAACAGGCCCAGTTTTTCTGAAAACCGGGCCTGTTTACGGCCCTCAAGGACTGGAGTTGTGCAGGCCTGACTTACTGTACTGTACACCATCCTACTGTAAATCTTTTTACTTTCTGTACTTTAATAAAGGAGATGTTGCGTGTTTTAAATTTTATTAATAAAGAATTTTTTTTACTAACACCATACTGTTGTGCTGTAAATCTTTTGACTTTCTGTACTTTAATAAAGGAGATGTTGCATGTTTTAACTTGTATTAAGAAAGAAATGTTTTTTACTAACACCATACTGTTGTTGCTGTACAGTTTTTGTACTTACTCCACCAATAAAAGAAAATGTTGATTTGTTTTAAATTGTTCCATTGTCTCCTTTTATACTGTAACAAAATACAGTGTTTCTAGAACATACAATACAGTACTGTCCAGGCATACTGTTTAGTTTAATCTTTATATCACTCCATACTGTACTGTATACTGTAGGCATGCTCAGTACTGTACATCACAAGAGTATTAAAACAATACATTACATTACCAGAACTCCCTCCTACTGTCTCTGTACGTTCTCCCTACCTACCAATTAGACTGTAAGCTCCTCGGGGCAGAGACTCCTTAATGTTACTTTTATGTCTAAAGCACTTATTCCCATGCTCTGTTATTTATTTGATTACCACATGTATTACTACTGTGAAGCGCTATGTACATTAATGGCGCTATATAAATAAAGACATACAATACATACAATACAATACATGCTGTACGGGTAGTAGAATACACATATGTACTGGAATACATGTAGAATAAATGCATACTTTTTATTTTTCGGGGTTATTATATAGTATATATATAAAAAAAAGTATTGTATACGGTCTGAAAACAACAGCATACTGTTTCAGGTTTTCTATGAAGCTCTCAGTTACAGTATTCTATCCTAATCAATAGCAACGGCCACTAAACTGTTGACTCCGGTACATGGTTTTTTAAATCCGATTCAGCAATGTGCAGGCATTGTTACACAAAGCAATATTATCCATCGAAATCCTTCCATGTGCCGTTTTCCGCATGAGATGACGAAGTTTTCTTTTCTGAGGAAAAACAAAAGTAAAAGTTTTTACTGTAATGGTCAGACAGTCCCCTAAAGAAGTTCCCACAGTCAGTCCCACCAATAATTTTCTCTGGGGGCGTCTTCTGTTCACATGCTCATTCACCTACTGTCGATGTGATGACACTCATATGCGTTTCAAGAAGGTTCCAATGCTCATGCGCCTAGCTTTCCACCAATTGTTCAGTATCTACTGTAGAAGCTACCGTACCATGTGTCACCGGCCATCTTTCTTTTCATGACGTCATCTTAAAGGCAATTGAAGCTCAGTCATTCTGATTGGCTGGCGTCATTGCCTTTAAATGACATCATCATAATTTTTTTTTTTTTCCAAATCACATGTTTTTGACGTCCCACTCAGGGCCGTGGGAAACATTTGACCAAAATGTGACGTCATAGGCCTAAAAAAGCCTATGTCATCTCATTTTGAAGCCAGACGCCGAGGAGGGAACACCTCCCCTCCTAAGAAGAAAAGAAGAGCATGGCGTAAGAAAAGATGGAAGAAGACGGAGAAGACCCCAAAGAAGAAAAGGAGACCCCAAGACTGAAGTAAAGGATTACAAATAGAAGAAAGAAGACTCCGTTGTGGATTGTAAGGGTTTATTATTTTATGGTTACCTTTAGATTGGATCCAGTGCTTCCGGGTCATCTGGATTTCGGTGAGTGGGCATCTAATGGTAAGTAAACAAAAGAAAAATTTATTATTTTTACTTTTACAGGTTTTTGTGATTTTTTATTCGTGTCTTTTATTTTTTCATTCCCATTTAATGCCCCTGAATTGATCTATGTCACTATGGATATACATACATTCACGGACACTGAATGGGTGTATTCTATGTGATTTTGGGATGTAAATGCATTGTTTGTTATGCTCTATTATTGCCCCTGTATGTTATGTATATCTATTTATACGGAAAGACATACAGGGATAATAATTGATTGTTTTGCTAATGTTTATGTTCTTTTCATGTATATCTAATGTATTTAGCAGCTTTATTTATACATTGGTGTGAATAATGTAATTTGTATTTATTACAGGTTTTTTTTAATGGCTTCTTTCTAGAAGTTAGATTGGAATGATGGTGGTTACTTTCAATTAGAATTCTTTTGGCAATGGTTTGGCTTTAGGAATTGAATAGGGAATTGTATAATTGATTTGTATTGTATTGTTATTGGTTTAGGAAATTGATTAATTGATTGATGGTAAATGTATTTTATGTTGCTTAGTTTCTATTTGATTTTCATGATGGCATTGGTGGTTAGGGGACATTGTTCATAGTGTATTTTATTTTTACATATATTTTGCATAGTGTTACATGATGCACAGATTAATTGCATCATGTACACACTCAATGCAATTGTGTGACAATTCATATACATTTGTGTAGCTGCTGGTTTGTTGGTTTATTTTTACAAGTGCTGCTGGATTAATTGTAACACGCAATGTGTTGATTTTAAGATTAAGAGATTCATGTTTTGATTTATGCATGTTTTTTGTGTTTCATAATGGCCAAATAATCTATTATCCATATCTGGATAATAGTTATTTTGCACATTATTGTACTGTATGTATTGGGGCGGGGTTTTTTGATGTATTTAATGTATAGGTCAGGTTTATTTTTTTACATACAGGGTTGGTTCCTTTTGGTCTGCGGGAGACCTCTGGAGACCACCTCAGGTTTCCTCAGGCTTTCCACGAGTAGCAGGCTGGCGGGTCCACGGGGGACACCTGCGGGGAAGAACCGGTGGCCCCACCTGGGGGCAACGCAGACCCCTAGGGACCACCGTGGACCCACAGACCCCGTGGGAACCACCCGAGGCCCCTCAGACACCTGTGGGTCTGACCCGGGGCCCCCCAGACAGCCGCGGGCCTACCTGTGGAGTCCCCATTGTGGCCCACGGTGACCCGCGGAGACCACCTTGTGGACCAAGGGGCCTGGCGGGGACCACCCCTAGGCCTCCAGACCCTGTTTGAAACCAGGTGCTGGGATATTGTAGGTCTGTGAGGTGACCGTCAGGCCCACCGGGGACTCCCTGTATGTAAAATAATAAATCATGTATTTATGGGGGGGCACAGGGGGTGGTTTATGTATAGAATAAATATAATGATGTTTATTGTGGGGCTGTGTATTGTTTTTCTTGTGGGTACTGGGGGTGGGGGAAGGTTGTATTAGCCCCAAGGGTATGTGGGTAGGCCTCCCGCCTGGGTTAGTGGGTTAGTGGGTGAGGGTGGTTAGGCCTCACGGGATGGGTAGTGGGGGAGGGTATTTACTGTATGCCTCCCGTCTGGGTTAGTGGGTGAGGGTGGGTTAACCCCTTAATGACTGTAGCGGTTTATGACCGCTAGGATGATTAAGGGGTTAGGGGCTATTTTTATTCTTGTGTACAGTATGTTTTGCAGCACAGGAGGGACATGGGCAGGATGAAGATGAGGATGAAGACGGCCTTCATCGTGGTTGCCTGGAAAAGGTAAGTGTAATATGTATTTACTGTATTTTTTTGTAATTTATATGTATTTAAAATGGGCAAATGCATTATTATCCATATGTGGATAATAGTAATTTTGCCCATTACTGTATTGCATGTGTTAGGGGGGTGTATTTAGTTATAAATATTGTTTATTATTTTTGGAGGCACAACATTGGTACCGCAGGCCCGCGGGTACCCCGGGACTCCCGCGGGGACCCTGGGATGGCCGCGGGGACCCCCGCTTGGTGAGCCGGGGACCCCCGGAACCCGCTTGGTAAGCCGGGGATCCCCGGACCCCTGCGGGGTCAGCCGGGGACACCCGCGCGACCCCCGGCCTCCCTCAGGGACTTCCGCGGGGTCAGCCGGGGACACCCGCCGGCCTGTTGTATGGGTTTTGCGCATGCAAAATTGTAAAGCAAGAAATTTTTCTAAGTCCAGCTTTTTTTGCGGCTACCTTGAGTTGACATCTTTTCTTGAATGCAACTTTTACGTAAGCTAAGGTTGCGTAGCTTAGTGCATCCCGCTTAAGGGCAGAATTTCACGCAAACAGGGTAACGAACGAGCAAAGTTGGACTTCGAATAATTTCCAGAAAAAGTCACTTTTAGAACGCAAAGTGCCTCTTTGCGTAGCTTAGTGAATCGTGTTCAGTGCACATCACGTTCTAAGAGCACTTTGCGTTCTAAAAACGAGCTTAGTGCATGACCCTCTATATATTTGATCTAAGAGTAAAATATATAGTAGTCCCAAGTTCTGTCTATTATGTGTCAGTTTTCCATTGACTTACATTCTGCTGTCACAGTTGGACTGTAACGCAGATCCATGCTTTGCAGCCTTTCAAAGCAAACTAGATCTGAAAAGTGAAGTCAGCGGGTTACAGATGGAAGCATAAATACTACAACACATAAAGAGGGAATTGCAGAGAGAAGATTTAAAAGTGGAAAGGACTCACAGAGCATAGAAGATTTACACACAAGTCTTTTCTTACAAACATTCATTCTTTTTTCTCTTTAGGCAAATCTTTCCCTCTTCGGTAGACCAGGGGTGAGCAAACTTTTTATGCCGAGCCCCCCTTTTCATCCATGAAATTTCTTGGGCCCCCCCTGTCTGATGTAATCAAAATCCCATGAAAAAAAAATCAGGGCTATTTTTGTGTGTGTTTGTGTGTTTGTGTGTATGTGTGCATTGACTGCTGCTGAGCGCGCTTCAAAGTCAATTATGTTTGTCTCCTCAAGCGCCAAGCTTGGGAGAGCATACGTGCACAAAGGCAATCCTTTTGGGCATTCATCCACCTCTTTGCTACCTCCATTCCATCTCTCCCCCCCCCTTTTTTTTCCCTTCCCCTCCTTTTTTTCCTTCTCCCATTTGCCTTTTTATTCTCCCTGCTCTTTGGCTTGCTGTGCCCAGTGCCATCCAAACTCCTACCTACAGTCTTATATATTATTTTTCCGTTTTCAATGTTGTGTTTTCACTTTTTTAAATTCTTTTTGTACATTCATAATATGATTGATATAGTGGCAGCCTACCCTTTCACTTGCAGAGGATCGCAGCGAAGCAGGTTGCCAGCGGAGGAGAGCAGGACAACAGCACTATTGTAGGGCAGACACCGGAAGGAGGGGCGTTTCACATCACAGTGCTGGGGCTGCTCCTCCCCCGTACCTCTGAATCCCCCGTGCTTGCACACACACCATCACATGGCTGCCATCTGCAATATCCTGTTCGGCCGCCCGCGCACATCTTCTTGGCCGCCTGCACACAGCTTCTTGGCCGCCCGCACACATCTTCCTGGCCCCCGCACACAGCTTTTTCGCCCTCCCATGCACAGCGTCTGCCGGTCCACTCACAAAAGGTTTTGCCGCATGCCGCCTGTGCCCCACTAAATAATGAGGGGGCACACCCCCCCAGTTTGTGCACCGCTGCATTCAATCACAACTCCCACACACACACACAACACTCAATCACAACACACACAGATAAACACACTCATATCACAACACTCACACACACCGACACAACACACACTCAATCACAACCAACACAGACACAACACACACAATCAATCAGAACACACACAGACACAACACACACTCAATCAATCACAACATACACACACAATCACAACCAACACAGACAACACACACACACTCAATCACATAACACACACACACACAGACACAACACACTCACTCAATCACAACACACACAGACACAAAACTCACTTATATCCCAACACACACACACACAGACACAACACACACACACACAGACACAACACACACTCAATTACAACCAACACAACACACACACCACACACACAATCACAACACAGACACAACACACACTCAATCACAACACACACAGACACAACACATACGCACAATCACAACCAACACAAACACAACACACACTACACACACACAATCACAACCAACACAGACACAACACACACAATCACAACCAACACAGACACAACACACACAACACACACACACACAGACACAACACACACACTCAATCACAACCAACACAGACACAACACACACAAATCACAACACATACACTACACACACACACACTCAATCAATCACAAAACACACACACGCACACAATCACAACCAACACTGACAACACACACTCAATCACAACACACACTTATATCACAACACACACAAACACACACACATTACACTCAATCACAACCAACACAGACACAACACACACTCAATCAATCACAACACACAACACAGACACACAGGCACAACACACAATCATAACAGTCACACACGTTCACCTGGGGGGGGGGGGAGTACAAGCATGCTCTGGTCCCCAGTGTGCAGCTGCAAACAGACAGGAGGAGAAGGGGATGTCTGTGTGCAGTGAAGGCCCCGCCCCACAGCAAGCCACGGCACAGAGAAGCCCCGCCCCCACAGCAAGCACAGAGAAGCAGAAGCACAGAGCTTGAGCTTCTTCACCCTTCCACACACAGCCGCCTGCACCCCCCCTAAATCATCTTGCGCCCCCCATTTTGCGCACCGCTGAGGTAGACGATACTACTAGGAACATACTGTATGGAGTGTAGCTTATCAAGCATAGGGAAGCCTATATTTGTAAAACATTCAACTTTTCCCAATTAATGGAGCATGTTCTATATGACATACTGTAATGTATCAAGGTTAATTTGAAGCAAGATGTATGTATTTTGCCTCACTTTCATCTTGCGCCTCTTTGCTTGAAAGTATCAAGGAGGCTGCTGCAAGGGCTGAAGGAGTGGCTCAGAAAGTAAAGGCACTGACACTAACACTCACTTTGAAACAGTATGACCTTGTGGTCTTAGGGGCTTATTCTAGTAGATCCAAAGTTGTCATTGTCAAATCACATGGTTTGGCATGTTCAGAAGCAGCAGAATAAAATGTGAAAAAAAAAACAATTCTCTATTGCAATTCGCATTTTCTAAACCGCGTCTATAAAAAGTGACAACCTGCACGGTTTAACAGACAAACACCTGGATTGTACTTGCTTTTGAAGTAGAATTACCTGGAATTATGCTACCTCCATCTCCAGTCGGATTTATCTGTTTTGCTCTCTCTCAGCCAAACCCACATACAGTATCAGAGGTGTAACTCCTAATGCCAATCTCGCCACCCTTGAGGTGACATGAAAAAAAGTTTTAAGAAGCAGAAAAGTAGGAAATCCGCGCTTGTGCTGTCCCATAAATATGATGTAAAATTGTATTCTCATGCAGCAGTCAGCATGGGGTACTATAAGATCTCCTAGAGAGTGAGTTCCTAGGAGGGAACTCACAATGATGCACAAAAAGACAGACGCAGAAAGTGCACTCATAAACAGCATGGTATACTGTATAGTATGTATTTAAAAAGGTCCTTCAAATCAGTTTGCATACAAGAGATACAAGAATAGCAAATGTCATTAAAAAAATGCGAGTTGGAAGTTTTTTTGACAAACCCATCGGATTGGCAAAGCCAGAGTGAAACCGAGTCTAAAAAAGTATTTTAGACACGGATTGGACATGCAAAAAGAGCTTACAGAATAGCAAAGCATGCCAATCCATTTGGAAAGGGCACTTTAGAAGCAGATTGACACACTTCGGAGCTAGAGAATAGGCCCCTTAGTGTCATCTCCTTGTGGCCTTGGTCAAATTCCTATAATTCCTGAATATAGAGTGTAAATTTCTTAGGAAAGGGACTGTGGGGCCCATTAACAAAGCAGTGATAATTGGTTTCAAGGGCGATAAATGCCCTTATAGCATGATACTGCCTGCTGTGCTATTCACAAAGCAGTGATAAAAGTGCAGTATCGTGCTGTAATGGCTTTTTATCACCCATAAACAGTCAGTGAAAAAGAAGTCGTACGATAAGCTAAAAAATGGCAAACATGCTGTTTTTTGCCAGTAACTGCTATTCACAAAGCAGTGATAATGTATCGTACTATAAAAGCTCACAATTTCTTTTCACCAACTAAAGGCTGGCGCAAAAGTGATGGAAATGAATAAAAGCAATTTTTTTCCAGTACAGCATTAATACAAGAGGCCGGCGGTGTCTCTGGTTTGTTCCCGTGGGTGTCCGGAGCCCCATGGGTGTCTGGGGGTTTCAGGTGGTCCCCACGCGTGTCCGGGGGCCCCACAAGTGTCCAGAGGTCCTCGGGGGGGTCCCCACGGGTGTTCAGCCACCTCCACCCCCGCTACCCATTGATTTTCACAGTGTTAAAGCATGCCCATATAATATGTTCATACTTTGCCACTATAGCAAACCATCCACCCCCTGTGCCCCTACATAAAAACATTATTTTTTCTTTTTATACACAGGATTTATACCAGAGGCCAGTGGGGGTCCCTGGGTGGTCACTGCTAGTGTCTATGGGACTCCAGGTGGCCCCTGCGGGTGTCCGGGAGTCCTCAGGTGGTCCCTGTGAGTGTCCAGGGGTCCTCAGGTGTCCCCGTGGGTGTCCGGGGTTTCTCGGGTGGTGCCGGTGGGTGTCCGGGGGTCCTGTGCCTAAAAAAAACACAGAAATGCATACATTCAAATAAATACAGCCCCCCCCCCAATACATACAGTACAGTAATTGGCAAAATTAGTATTATCCAGGTATGGCTAATTTGCCCATTATAAAATAAAACATTGGCCAGCCAGCATAAATAAAGTAAATAAACCTTTCTACTTACCCCTGCCATCATGAAGGGTGTCCTCGTCAGCATACTCCAGGTCCATGTCCTCCGATGCCAGCAAGAATACATGAAAAAATACAATAGAATGGCCCCTAACCCCTTAATCACCTTAGCGGTTAATAACCACAACAGTAATTAAGGGGTTAATCCACCTCCCCCGCTACCCACCTGGGTGGCCTAGCCACCCATCCCGGACCACGATACCCACCTTGTAAACATTGTTTGGCATATTGGTACATCATACCCATATAATATGGGCATGATAAGCCACTATATTACTCAATGGTCAACTAATAAAAAAGCATGAATGCCAAAAATACATAATAAAAGATATACACAAGCACCCCAATTAAATAAATAAAAGCAGTAGCCAACCAATTAAATACATTAAAAAAAAGCACTAGCCAACCAATCAATTTAATAAATAAAAGCACTAACCAATCAATCAATTTAATAAATAAAAGCCAACAAAACAATTGATTAATTTTAAACATTAGCCAAGAAAACAATTATTACATTTAAACCACTTGTCAACAAATCAATTAATTAATAAAACCACTAGCCAACACATCAATTAAAACCAGTAGCCAACAAAATAAATAATTAACTAAAAATGCTAAACAATCGGAAAATTAAATAAAAACAAGCCATTCAAATTTCAAACAATTTAAGCTAAACTGTAAACAGAAAACTACAAAACTACAATCAATAGAAAAAAAGCATTTGCAAAAAATGAATTGGCTGTCACTGTATTTATCTGTACCCGAAACCACCACAGATTAATACATTATCAGGTAATGGGCAATAAAAAACATCAAACTAAAACAATACAATAAAAAAACCTGTCAAAATAAAATGACATACATTCAATATTTTTCATACCTTTAGAAGTGTTGACAATCCAAATCCCAGCGATTCTGCAAGATCTCGTACTGCGATGTCATCAAAGTCAATCCAACGCCATACACCTTGAAGATCCGGAACAGGTAACAAAATTCTTCTTTCTTTTATCTTCTAACACTAGTGCTTATATTTATTTAATTGATTGGTTGGCTAGTGCTTTTATTTATTTTATTGGTTGGCTAGTGCTTTTATTTCTTGATTTGGTGTGTTTAGGTGCTCATGTATATGTTTTATTATTGTGTATTTTTGGCCTTCATGCTTTTTTATTAGGGTGACCATTGACTGCTATAGTGGCTTATCATGCCCATATTATATGGGTATGATGTACCACTGTACCAATAAATGGATAGAGTGTGGGTATAGTGGTCCCGGGTGGGTGGTTATGCCTCCAGGGTGGGTAGCGGGGGAGGGTGGGTTAACCTCTTAATTACTACAGTGGCAGCCGGCGTGATACTAATGCGGCTGCCGCCGCAGTTTAAAAATAGCTGCGGGCGGTGCGCGGCTGTTCGGCCGTTTTCGGACGGTTTTCCCGCGCCTCGGGCGATTTCAATAGTAAGCGCCATTAGCGCTTTTCTATTGAAGCGGCCGCCGCACGGGAAACTCTGTTTTAAATGGAGAACAGACCCGCGGCTAGCCCGCTATGCACCCGGCAAGCTTTAGAATAAAGCTGGCCGGGACAGTATAGCGGTTATTAACCGCTAAGGTGGTTAAGGGGTTAGGGGCCATTAGATTGTATTATTTCATGTATTCTTTCTGGCAACGGAGGACATGGCCCTGCAGTATGCTGATGAGGACGCCCTTCATGATGGCAGGAGTAAGTAGAAAGGTTTATTTACTATATTTATGCTGGCTGGCAAATGTTTGATTTAATAATGGGCAAATGAGCTATTATCCATATCTGGATAATAGTTATTTTGACTATCACTGTACTGTATGTGTTGGGGGGGTGTATTTATTTAAATGTTAGCAAAAAAAATGTCACCACAGGATTGGTACCGCAGGCCAGTGGGGACCCGCGGGGACCACCCGAGGGCCCCCAGACATCCATGGGGACCACCTGTGGTCCCCCGGCACCCGCAATGACAATCTGAGGGACCACAGACACCTACAGGGACCCCCGGAGGACCCACATACACCCACGGGGACCACCTGAAGACCCTCGTAAACCCGCGGCCTCTGGTATCAATTATGTGGGGGTAGAGGAGGTGGGTATTAGTGTTGTTGTGTTTTTAATGTTTATTGTGGGCAGCAGCTGGTTTAATATACATTTTATTAGTAGTGTACGTGTGCATGGTGTCTCCGGAGCAGAACCTTGTTGATTTGAGGTCCAGGACCCCCTGCTTCCCGAGAAACAGGCGCCGTTATGGGGTGCCAGTATCTCCTATGCATTTAAATGTCCCGCGTCACGTGACCATGGGAATAAAATGTATAGGAGATACTGGTACTCCATAACGGGGCCTATATCTCAGGAAGCAGGGGGTCCCCGGACCTGAAAACAACACAGTTCTGCTCCGGAGACCCCCTGCTAATCTATACTAGTAATAAAATTTATATTAATGTAGCCCCTTTACCCCCAACCTAAGTGAGATTTGGTCTGCTACTCCATATTTACTGCGGTGTGGTGCATATCTGTGAGGTAACAGGAGGGCTGAGCACTTCCGCGGTGTGTGGGGAATCATCAGGACAAGGTACCTTTGTTCATTGGGTGTAGCGTCTCCAGTCAGCATGGATCCTTTGGATAGAAGGATGGCCTAGACTGACACCTATCTTAGCCCAAGACAGTGAATCACTCTGATAGATGTTTCCATGGTATTTATTGCATGTTCAGAATCTTACAGCAGGTACATCACTTTCCTTGCTTCCCCTAGTGAAGGTATTACTGATAGGGCTTGAGGCCCATACCAGGCCTTCTGCATGGTGCTCCTCCTGAGGTCTCCTAATGAGACCCAGGGAAGCTTGTACTCACTACACAGGGGGAGGAAAGAGACAAACCCATTTTTGGGAAAGTGCCAGTATTTATACGCTTGTGTTGGGCTTGTAACCCTGTCCCATAACAGAGCAGGTCTGAAACCTGACAGGCTATCACATCCAGCATGTGACCCAACCAGTATCCACCCCACAGGCTGACACTTTCTGGCTGTTGCTAGGCCCGCCCTTGGATACATCAAATGTATCCAAGGCTGCAAAAGCACAAAAGGCCTTTCTGAAGGAATTAACCATCTATTGCCTGCACCTAAGAGGACTTACACTGTTAGGGCCCAGGAAAATAAGTAGCGGCCGGAGGCTAGGCTACACTAAAAAACATTAATTTTGGGTGAGATTGGCACAGGGAGAGGCGTCTCTCTCTGAGCAGCTTTCTCTGCAGATAAAAAAAAATCGCCTGATAAGGCCTTTTCAGGGAGGCAATCATCACGTCGCTGGCTATTCGCCAGTTTTTCAAATGTTGCTATCACAGGTATTCTGGGCTTTCTGCATACTGTGATAGCAACGCTGTCAAAACTTACGATTTAAACAGCCCAGCGATGTATTTTTCAGCACTTAGTGCATAGCCCCATAGTCGAATGCAAAAGCTCTGATTTTATCATGGCTTCGTGAATCGGCCCCTGTGCCTCTAAAATTGTATGTGCAGAGATGCGTGCTATATTGTAGCTATGAAGTGCTTAAAGTCCCTTTGGGAGAAAAGCGGTCTATGAGATAAAGTTGTTAATAAGTTGTGCATCAGCTTGCGATTGCGGGAGCATCAATAGGAAGAGTTACATTGCAAATAATAATGAAAAGGAAAGAATAATTCAAAATGGACTGAAGTGGTATATTATATAATTATATCCTATTAAGAATCAGTGATTACAAAATGTTATGTTCAATCTCCATTTTTATTGCATTTCTGGCTACAATGTTTGTCAAATGTCAGTGCAATATGTGCAGTATTTTAACATTTGATGCAAATGCAACCAGAAAATTGAGCAATGCATCAAAGCAAACTCCTATATACACTCGCTTTACATTACATACATCACCCCCCTTAATGATTATTGTGAAATCTTGCACTTTCCACTTAATGTTAACATAGAATTGCAACACATCATCTTTTGATTGCTAATTGTAATGGATGTGCTGGTTTCCATAAACCACAGATAAAGAAAGACCTTCAAATAACATTACACTGTAATGTATGTTTTTTTTATATTGTGCTATCCAGTTAACAGAAATAGAATACAAGACATAATACAGGAAATAATATATTCAGTGGTCAATACTTCGAAGCTGCCTTTTGGGGTGTTTTCAGACAAAAAAAACACTTTTTAACGCAATAGTTATTTTTATCCGAAAACGGCCCTGGCTTGCTATGGTATATAAACCATCAACTTCCTGATTCCTGTTGGCAGATAAATGTGTCTTGTGCCTTAAGTCCAGTGTTCCTGAGTTATCCATCTGACCTGCCTATTATATAGTAGATGAGCTTTAAAAATACATACTGTATGTTCATCGACACTATGTTAACATTTAGACGACAAAAATAGTATTTTGCTCCAGAGGAAGGCAAATAAAAAACCCCAGTGAAACATCATCCAATTATGTCTCATAATGGAAAAAATTAATTCCTTCCTGACTCCAATAATGGCAATCAGATGTCTCCGTGGATCAGCATCTTTCCCATGTTTACTTATTTGGTACATCCCTGTATACCTTTCCTTTCTAAAAGATGTCCAACCTTTTTTTGAAGATATTTATTGTATCTGCCTTCACAGTCTCCATGGGTAATGAATTCCACATTGTAACTGCCCTTACTGTAAAAAAAAAACCCTTTCTTTTGTTGCTGGTGAAATCTCCTTTCCTACAACCTTAAGGGATGATGCTGTGTCTTTGTACTTACTGCCCTTTGGATGAATAGTTCTTTTGAAAGCTCTTTGTATTGTCCCCAAATATATTTGCAAATAGTTATCATATCCCATCTGAGACGCCTCTTTTCTAATGGAAACAAATTTAATTTAGCTGGCCTCTTCTCATAAATCAGATTATCCATCCCCTTTATTCATTTGGTGGCTCTTCTCTGCTCTTTTTCTAGTTTTATAATGTCCTTTTAAAAGGGGTGGTGCCCAAAAAAGTGCTCCATATTCAAGATGTACTCTTACTACTAAAAAAACAATGTGTGTGCCTAGTGGCACTTCTCTATAGATACACCTTATGCTATGTAACTATGACAAATTCTAGACAGATATTTTTACACCCTAAAAATTGAATTCATACATTAAATCTTAGTGAACCAAATATACAATACAAAGTGGTAGTAATGTGAAAAAATAAAATATACAAATTAGTATATTAATACATCACAAAATCTAACCACAGATGCTGTTCTCTAATAAGCAAAGTCCAACGTCCAATTAACCCCAAAATAGAGTGCAGCAAGTAAAGGTTCCACTCACAAACAACTCTTTGTAATGGCATATATAACATTGCCTCTCCCCGAAGATCGTTTTCCCTCTGTTCTCCAATTTCTAAGCTACTGTAATGCACTGTGGTCAGTTATTCTCCACTTCTCGGCAAACAGCATGAGCTATCGCTACATTCCAGCTCACCCTTCACACTGCAAATATGGACTTCCACTTCCTGCGTTCCACTGGGGAATTTGCGTTCCAAGCTTCCTCTGCAAACTTCCCAGGTGGTTTTATTTACTTTAATTTAATCAAGCCGCCTATGCACTTCTTCCTCAGTTAACCAATTGTTTGTTAGTATAGTTTGTGGCTTCTTCCTTTTTAGGATTGATCTTACTTTCTATTGCAATCTTTTTTCGGTTTATATTTTTGCTCATTTGATTGTCCTTTTGTAACTTCAGTTACATTCCTTATAATTCTGATATGATGCTTCTGTCCCTTCCAACTTTAAGGTGAATATTCTAGTACCATAGCTGCGAGTTTGTCATTGTCAAACAGTGCGGTTTCAAATATTAATACTGTAAGTAGTGGATTAAAACTGGCCAAAAATCCATTCTCTGTATTGCACATCGCATAGTTTAAACCCCATCTATAAAAAGAGACAAAACGCATGGTTTAACAGCCAAATGCCAAATTGAACTTGCTTTTGAAGCAGAATGACCTGATGTGGTGCTACGGTAACTCTATCCAGAGTCTAACATATGGGTTTTGCTGAGATATGATACAGGAGGGCTCCAATCATTCGGCGGGTTCTAAGGACCCGCCCCAAAGCGAAAATCGTCGTAAAGCGGAACTGGCGATTTTCGTTATGTGCGCATGCGCAGACCGGCAACGCGCCTGTGACAGGGTGAATAAAAGCCACCAGCCATATGCCTGGAAGACCTATGTGTAGGTCTGCAGTGCAGCAGTGAGGAGGTTAACTTTCAGCTGAGTTAATTAGAGTGGTCCCAGCTGCATAATCAAGGTGTTTTAAAACCCCCAGGCTGCACACACATGAGCTGTCTGATCAAGAGGGATTACTGAAATGCTGAAGTAAGATTACTGCTCAAAGGTCTGTCTTCTGAATACACATTTGATGAACTGTCTGTTTTCCTACATGCTGAAAAGAAGCTGTTTTGTTTTTGTATGCTGAAGAGAAGCTATTTTGTTTTTGTGTGCTGTATTTTTAAAGGCTCAATAAATAAGCCTTATCAAGAGAACCCACGTGTGGTTGCATGTACCCTGCAACATATGGTGTCAGAAGTGCTGGGATTTTGAGAGGCCCCTGCAGTTGAAGGGCCACACACACACAAAAAAAAAATGGGAGAACTTTTAAAAGCGTTTCTGTGCGAGCAGGCCTGACTACAGGCAGAGAGAGATGAAAGACTATTGCAGCAGCAAACCCAGCTCCTAATCCAGTAGCATAAAGCACAGGATGAGCGGATGGCCAGGTTGCTGACGCAATCCCAGGGGTCTGCCATTTCAGAACTTGCGAACAAACCCTCGGTCCTCCTGAGGAAAATGGCTCCGAACGAGGATCCAGAGGCTTTTCTACTGACGTTTGAAAGAGATGCCGAAGCCCAGGGCTGGTCTGCAGATCGCTGGGCAACCGCTTTGGCGAAAGCCCAGGCCTCATATCAGGTCCTCCCAGCGGACTAGGTAATGGATATTACAAACAAATAAAAGCCGCCATACTGGATCGCTTAGGTCTGACCCCAGAGACCTACCGGCAGCAGTTCCGGAGCCTGAAGTACACCGCTAAGATGAGACCCCGGGTCCTCGCTCAGCGGTTAATGGACTTGTGTACTCGCTGGATACAACCCAAGGAGCGCACAAAGGAGGTAATTCTTAAGCAAATTGTTTTGGAGCAATTCCTACAGGTAATAATCCCTTCCGCACCCTCTTGGGTAAAACGCCATGCTGCTGAAACCCTAGCTTTGGCGGTCTGACTCGTTGAGAACTTCCTTCGGGCCGAGGAGCAGGCGAGTGTCCTTGACCCGACGGATCCGACTCCACCAGCACTTGCGGATGCCCAAAGAGGGAGGTTGGACCAACGGGGAACCTACGGCCCATCCATACGCAACCGCCAAGTCCCACGGAAGGAGAAGTTGTTCAAACAAGGGAGGGGTTCAAATGCTGGTCCCCGCCGAGACCCTCATCTACTTCCTGATGTCGGCTCATCGCCAAATGAGAGGATCTTCAGAGGACGTCACACACAGGACCCATTGGAGGCCTGGTCTCCAGTATCCGGTCCCGCTGAGCGGTATCCAGTGCATCCTCCAGCAAGGGAACCCTCTCCATGTTCGGCCTGTGGAGAACAAGGCCACCGTCATGTGGACTGTCCATATATGGATTGCTCCTTCAGCAGGACAGTCGCCTCGGCCTTCACTGGAGAAAGTGGCAAGCCCTGGCTACTTCCAGTCCAGATTGGTGGTAAAACCGTCCAAGCCCTTATATATTCAGGCTCTGGAAAAACGCTGGTCTTCCGGGAACTGTTACCGCCTGACGTGCTTTCCTTTGACTCCCCATGGAGTATAGAGTGTATACACGGCGATGTAAAATGGTATCCGACGGCCAAAATCCTGCTACAGGTGAAAGGTCAGGAGGCCAGGATCAAAGTAGGAGTCGCTCCTTGGCTCCCTGCCCCCATTTTGCTCAGCCGTGACTGGCCTTTCTTTTTAAACCTAATGGCTCCAGTCTCTCAGGAGGAGCCTCATTCTCTGACTCAGGAGAAACCTGGTAAACTGTTCCCCTTTTCGACAGACCTGTTCCCCAGTAGACACCGGGTTCCAAAGACTCGGAGGCAAAGATGCTGTGACAAACAGGACTGGTTGCAGAAATCTGAGACTCAAGGTGGCCATACTAATAGGCATAAGTCACAAGTCATGACTGGGGATGGCCAGAAGGAGGGAGAGATAGGCCCTGGGGATTTACCAGAGCTATGTCTCCCTGGTTTTTGCCAGAGGCAGAGGGAAGACCCAGTCCTGGCCAAACAATATGATAAAGTGGTAAAGATTGATGACCAGATATTGAATGCACAAGGGGTAATGGTGTTCCCTCATTTTGAATTGTCGAATGATATCCTGTATAGGGTGAACAAGCAGACACAAACAGGGGGAGGTCACCAGACAAATATTGGTTCCCAAGGCGTTTGTTAAAACTGTCTTCACCCTAGCCCATACTGTCCCTTGGGATGGTCACCTGGGTAGAGATAAAACCTTGGACCGTATTTCGTTCCGCTTCTATTGGCCAGGGATGCATAGTGACATTGCTAAGTTATGTGCGGCATGTCCTGAGTGCCAGCTAACTAGTCCGAAGGGACAAAAACCAGCCCAATTGCTTCCTCTACCCTTGGTGTCCATTCCCTTTGAGAGGATTGGTGTAGACTTGGTAGGACCGCTGGAGCCTTCTGCGAAAGGACACAGGTTTATTCTCGTAATAGTCGACTATGCAACAAGATATCCTGAGGCGTTCCCCTTGAGGACAGCAATAGTGAAGCAAGTAGCCAACAAATTGTTGGAGCTGTTCTCACGGGTTGGACTTCCCCAGGTTATGTTGACAGACCAAGGTACAAATTTTATGGCTAAACTGATGCAGGATGTCTTAAAATTACTAGAGGTCAAGTCTGTTTGGACATCGGTCTACCATCCACAGACTGACGGATTGGTGGAAAGATTTAACCGAACTCTAAAAGGGATGCTAAGAAAATTTGTAGATTCAGAGAAGATAGCCTGGGATGAACTTCTCCCTTTTCTGCTGTTCGTAGTGCGGGAAGTTCCCCAGGCCTCCACGGGGTTCTCTCCATTTGAATTATTGTATGGCCAACAACCCCGGGGAATCCTAAACCTCCTAAAGGAGTCCTGGGAGGAACAGCGGTCCCTTTCTAAGAATATCCTGCAATAAATACTGTGCACGCAATGTCTTGTATATAATGTAAACCCTGTTCATTTATGTAACTGTACTTGTAACCATGTATTATTTGTTTTACTCTGTGCCCAGGACATACTTGAAAACGAGAGGTAACTCTCAATGTATTACTTCCTGGTAAAATATTTTATAAATAAATAATATGTACGAGACCTTAGGAAGCGCCTAGATGTGGTCGGCCATTTTGCTAGGGAGAATCTTAGATCAACCCAGGACAGTCAGGAGAGATATTTCAATCAGAATGCTCGCATGAGAGTGTTTCACCCGGGAGACCAGGTGATGTTATTATTACCCAGTTGTGAGAGTAAACTCCTAGCCAAATGGCAGGGCCCATTTGAAGTACTCCGCCGCACGGGTGATGTGGATTACGAGATCGCTCAACCAGAGTCCAGGAAGGGTAAACAAATTTACCATGTGAACTTACTGAAACCCTGGAAGGTGCAGCGGTCTCTATTCATCCACCCGGTGGAGGAGGAAATGGACCTGGGTCCTCAGCCCCCACGGGAGAACATCTTGGGTGACGATAAAATCCCAATGGGTAGACAATTGTCCTCTGAACAAAAAGGGGACTTGTTAGAAATAATTACACAATTCAATTATGTTTTTTCTGATTTACCAGGGCAAACTAATTTAGTTTCCCATGTGATAGAGACAGCACCTGGAGTAAAAGTACGTTCCCGTCCTTATAGCTTGCCTGAAAGCCGTAAGGCCCTGGTAGAGAAGGAGATACAAGAAATGTTACACTTAGGCGTGATTGAGGAATCATGCAGTGAGTGGTGTAGTCCACTAGTTATGGTCCCTAAACCCGATGGGAAGGTAAGATTTTGTGTGGACCTCCGAAAGGTCAATGCGGTATCCAAGTTTGACGCAAATCCGATGCCAAGGGTGGACGAGTTAATTGACGCCCTTGGTAACGCGGAATATATATCCACGCTGGACTTAACAAACGAATACTGGCAAATACTTTTAGAGGAAAAGTCCAAATGCAAAACAGCCTTTGCCACTCCCATGGGTTTATACCAGTTTGTGACAATGCCACTTGGACTGCATGGAGCCCCAGCCACATTTCAGAGACTCATGGATAAAGTGCTGAGACCTCATAGGGCTTATGCCGCAGCCTACCTAGATGACATTGTCATTTATAGTAAACACTGACGGGCCCATCTAAATAGGCTGAAAGCGGTCCTCAAATCTCCAAGAGAGGCAGGGCTCACAGCCAACCCTAAGAAATGTGCCTTAGGTAAGGCGGAAACCAAATACTTAGGGTATGCAGTGGGAGGTGGGAAAGTATGGCCACTAGCTGACAAGGTAGTTGCCCTGAAAGAAGTTCCGACCCTCCAAACAAAAACGCAGGTAGGCTGTCTGCTGGGTTTAGCAGGGTACTATCGGCGGTTCATCCCCAACTACTCGGAAGTTGCAGCCCCATTAACGGACCTCACAAAAAAGTGTGCCCCTACACAAGTGGTATGGTCAAGGGAGTGTCAGAGAGCCTTTGAGGACATAAAAAGGTGTCTATCAGAGGGTCCGGTCCTTAGAAGCCCAGACTTCAACAGGCCTTTTGTAGCGCAAACCGATGCATCAGAGATAGGGCTAGGGGCAGTGTTGTCACAACAGTTTGAGGGAGTGGAACATCCGATCCTTTTTCTGAGTAGGAAATTGTTCCCGAGGGAACAAAAACTACTCAGTGATTGAGAAGGAGTGCCTCACAGTAAAGTGGGCAATCGAGGCTTTGAGGCATTACCTGTCAGGAGTCCATTTTACTCTGGTGACGGATCATGCTCCATTGAAGTGGTTAAATAGTATGAAAGACTCTAATTGTAAGGTTAAAACTGTCTTCTGCCAAGCTCTGGAATTGATAAGGTTAAACAGAATACGCTGGCCTTGCTATTTTCACGGGAGGCTATTGTAAATAGCTTTAGACCAACTGTTCAGTGCCTGTCAAAATGTTGTTAAAACAAGACTACAGAGGATAGGGCTGCCTTATAAGTCACCATTGTATATCTCTCTTGCTCAGCAGTTAAATGTTTTAAGCTCTACAGAAAAGGCATTATGTGAAGGATACATGTAAATTTAGATGTGTACCCATATTTGTAACAGATGACAACTGTATTTTTGTCCCTGCCTTGTGTATAAAAACCTGCTTGGTGAACCATTAAACTCAGTTGTTAGAATTCAACCAAGGCGCCTCCTTGAATTCTTACAGCTCCGAGCTCGTATGCTATACTATTTGAAAGCATCCCATATTCCGTTGCGTTCTAGTGCTCCCGGGAGAAGTTTTGTTTTGCTTGCCCTAGATGACCTGATCTGTAGAGATCTAACAGTTTTGGTGACAGAAGTGGAATTTCGCACAGGAAAAAGGGTGAGTAAAGATTCTTTTTATTTGTCTCTCACCTTTTCCTCTGCGAAACTAAGCAACCTAAATTTATAAGGGCAAAAGAACATAAGGTGAGAGTCCTTATTGTTTAATCGTGGGTAAGTCTCTTTAATCAAGGGTAAGTCCCCGATTTATGTAACAAAGGGTGAGAGTCCCTATTGTTTTATCGAGGGTAAGTCTCTGATTTATGTAACAAAGGGTGAGTCCCTATTGTTTAATCAAGTGTAAGTCCCTGATAAGTAAAACGGACGGTATATGATTTCAAATAGGATGGCAATTTAAGTTAAGTTAAAAATTGTTTAAAGTTAAGTTAACATAAGTATTGTTTAAAGTTAAGTTAATAATTGTTTATTAATACGTGCGCATAAAGTGTTAAGATTTCTTTCCTGTATAAACTCATTATGGGCACTAACATTTTGTCATCTAATGAACTTAACCTAACCTGTCAGCCCTCGCACAGCCCCCTCCCTCGCTGTCAGTGGCAAAATCAGCTGTCTCTCTCTCGCCTGTATGTATTGTAATAAGCAGCTGCAAGTAGCCCCCACCTTTTTTCCTCCAGCTATTTTTACACAGGCATAGGAATGTACCAAAATCGTGAATGGCAGCATGGCTCTTAGGAAAAACGAACATGCAAACTCAAATTATTTGTGCAACATTAACGGAGTATGAGTATAGATTAAGTTTAAATTAATAATTTTTTCCCATCTGAATTGAAAAGTGGAAAACAAGAGTATAACAGGTATACTGCACCGACACACTTTATTCGAGCAAATACCCGGTATGTACCTGGCAGATACCTGGAATGCGCCACTCCTCACCTCTGACAAGCCCCGTTGCATTTGCCTTCCCAGCCTGGGTTCATGCCTGGCTGATGGGCGGCTGATCTGTTAAATGATAATGATTAGGATTTAATAGGCTGCAATGCTTCGCGTGTCTACCAGATGGCATAAATTCATGAATTGTAATGCAGTATATATATATATACTGTGCAGTATTGCAGCCAGCGGGAATAAAATGCTTCAATCCCTGCTTGGAAAATAACTCAATGCACTCGGGCAGAAAACAGTCACAAACCTCAATACACCCGGGTATACCCGAATTCGTGGGACTAGCCAAGCTCGAATAAAGTGTGTCGCCAGTGTAGGTTTCTTTTTCCCTCAGAAAGTTTTATTTTTAAGTATGGATATGGTAAAAAAAGGTTGATTGATTGAGTAATCCTTGTGTGTGTGCTTGTAAGTATCTGGGTGAATTCTATCTATGTGAAAGTGTTATTTGCATTGAATAATAAGAATACCGGTGTATTGTATGTATACAAAATGACTATTCAGGACTTGCAAATGCTTTTAAAATAAGAATATAATTAATTGCTCATCTTGAAATTTAATTTCTAAAAGGTGTACACCACCACTATAATATAAACTAATTTACACTGGGCAGGGGAAAGTTTTGGGTATCTGTGGAGAAAAAGAATAAAGAAAGGATGAATTATTTTTGTAAACAGTCCAGTCACTGGAATAATATGGATGTTTATCGTACTTGCCAGGCGATTTATTTCCTTAACCAGAATTATAATTATTTTCCTCTAAATCTCCACAGATAAAATCAAGTGAATATCTTATATAGAATAACAGGGGAAATATATTCTAGACACAAAGCTAACTAGAAGCTCAGCATTTAAAAAAAAAAATAGTTTAAAAAAAAAAAGTTAATTATGATATGAAGGAAAAAAAAAAAAAAAAAGGATATCTTTATCTGCAGGATCAAACTGTTTTGTTTTCCTATTTATTAAAAAAGGTGAGAAAATATGTCTGTTATTTTTGTAAAAACTGGTTGAATGTGTGAAAGAAGCGTAAAATTCTGTTTGTTTTGTGTCTGCGCTCTGTGCTCTTTTTGTATATAACCAGTAACTAAACTATCTAAAAGTATATGTTAAAGCCTACAATTTTCTGTTTAACAAAGATCCAGTTTTAATTTTTGAATACCAGAAACATTGTCGGGCTGTGTGAAGAGCTGCATATTTCAAGCTGTCCCAAATTGTATTGCAGTAACCAGTAATTAACCATTTTTTCTGTTACAAGGTTTTGGCAGGAAGCCCAGAAAGTTATTTGAGCTTGTTATATGGCTTGAAATGGAAACAGGTGTAAATTGATTAATATAGAGTTCCAATAAACAGAGGACAGTAACCCAGAATGAGCACTCTAAACACCTGGTGGGTGGGTAACGAAGTGGTTAAAACTTAAATCTTTAATATCCGTGTAAAATAATGGGGATTAAAACAAATATTAAACGCTCAGACCCTATAGTATGAACACAATGTAATGTTCTGGATCACTGATGAACTGCATAGAATCACTAAACTAGTGTCTTGCAGTGGGAACAGGTGGACAAAGTAACCACTAGTCCAATGTAATCAGCACAGAAACTCTAGTGCTGAGCCATGTATAAGTGTGCAGACCTCGAAATAGCAGTAAAGCACGTACAAGGAAAACGGCCCCTGGCCAGGTCTGCCAGTATACTAATAATAATAATAATAGCATGTTCTTCTATAGTGCTGCTAGTTGTACGCAGCGCTTTACAGAGACATTTTTGCAGGCACAGGTCCCTGCCCCGTGGAGCTTGCGGTCTACGTTTTTGGTGCCTGAGGCACAGGGAGATAAAGTGACTTGCCCGGAGTCTCGGGGAGCCGACACTGGGAATTGAACCAGGCTCTCAGTGCCGGTCGGTGTCGTTGCTCACTGAGCCACTCCCTCTCATATACTAGAGGGTTCTCTATGGAATTATTTTTCTGCAAAATTGATCAAATATTTAATATTTTATCATTTTTAACCATCTTTTTCTCTCAAATGTGTCCCACCTATAAATCTGTGTCTATAAGTTTTTATGCTACAGGTTGTTCTTTCAGCAAATCAGATGCTATTTTGTGTTCTAAAAGTTTCTGTCAGAAGACTATAGCAGATTATATTTATATTCAGTAGGGTTCTTTTGAGATTTTTTTTTGAAAATTTTATACCCAAAGGTTTCAGGTTAGTTTTGGTATACATCAAGCAATTCCATTAAGGTTATGCTTTAAATGCTGTTATCCTTTATGTGATATTGTTCACATGTAATACAAGTGAACAAAAGGAGGGTGTTATTGCTGTTATTATTGCTGGCTGCCCCTGAAACCATATGGCAAGGGCTGAGAGTGTCAGCTCTTGGCTCTTGGGTATAATATTTTACCTTACTATGTTGCCTGTAATTTTTCCTTTTTATACCCCCACATGGGTATAAACTAGGAACTGTGTATGTAGGGTTAACTGTGTAAGCCCAGTGGGCTAGTTAATGCATTCTCTGTGTATTCCCTTTGCCTCATGGGCCTGCAGCTGTCTGTGCAAGCTTATAAGTGGATTGCCTTGTATGGGTGGCCCCTTATGAGAAATAGCTGCACAGAATATGCTTATGAGAACAGAGTCTCCTGGCACATGAGGGGAAAGGGAGGTGATATTTTGGCCTGTCTTGCCTGCCAGCAAGGTATTCTTAGCTGGTGTCTTAGAGAAGAGAAGGTTTTAGAACCCCACATGATAGGTGCAAATAGTGGAGTGCAAGCTCTTGTGTTTACATGTTTGTTTTATGTGTTCTAAAACCTGCAATGCATTGTGTTTGTCCTGTGATTTAAACCCAGGTTGGTGAATTGGCATGTGAATTAACATATGAATTACATGTGAATAAGCATTCCAATGCCCCAGCTCAGATATGGAGTGCCTGAAAAGTGAACTGACCCTGTTATTTTCTATGTCATATTCCCTTAGCGGAACTGTGAAATTTCTTGTGTGTCAGTTTTAGGAGGATATTTGGGTGGAAATATAGTTATTTTGGTTGCAGGAGTTGTGGGACCAAAGTGCTGGTAGTCACTTAATTTTCCCCAGCAAGCAGGCATGATTTGACGGAACGCAGAGTGAATTACACCAGGGCCTCCTTGTGCCCCCCCAGTCTCCTGGATTTCGAGCCCAAATCTCCACAAGTTATTTTCCTAATAACTATAAGGTCCCCCAAAGTATATTCTCTGTTTCTTGTGTTTGTGAAATTTTCAAGGTCTTATCCGAATGAACCACCGTTTATTTTTCTGCCTGTTTTGCCTTGTGATTGATCCCTTAAATATAAAGGTGTATTTGGCCTAGCCTAATGTGACAATCAGATATAATTTTCTTTCATGGGAAGACCAATGGTCACCCTAGGTACCTTGTAGATTTAATGTTGTATGATTATGCTCTAAACAGACGATTTTAATCAGCATCTATTGTGTGAAACTAATGCAATTGTCTGAGTGTCTCATGTCCAGGTGCAGTCCTTCCAATTAGATGAAGATAAAGGTGACGCAAAAGCGCTTTTCATCTAAAGTGGAGAGCCCTATTCCAGATTCTACCCAGTCAGAGTATTTTTCCTGGATCCATGTTACACAAGTGCACCCACAGTCGCTTCAAAATTAAACCTCAACAAAGGAGGGATGGCCTAAAGACACAGCCGTTCTCAGTTGGTGTTTTGGTTCATAAGAAAACCCGGCACTAACCAAAAAAAGGAGAAAAGTTCATAGGAAGAAAAATCGGACCTCAACATATGAACTTTGAACTTTTTAATAACCTTTCTTTTTACAGGTTTTATTATTTTAATTACAATGTTTATTCTATTAGGTTTATATACTGTAAGTGGTGTCCACATGAAGACGATAGGGTAGTAACAAGAATATTTTGTTATATAATGGAATCCTGATAAACAAAGCCCACATCTTAGTGCAATATATCCCAATGTACTATACATACCGAATAAATTGCACCCCAGGAACACGAGAGTTATATTTAACCCCTTGGAAAAAGACAATATGCTATAAGATATTTGTAGAACTATATATATAAGAAATTGGTTATGAAGGGAGTAGAAATACAAGTTTGCCCTAGGGAAATTATTGACTCTGTGATAGAAGGATAGATAAATTATTATCCTGCAACTAGACCAGGTTATGTTATTTGGGAAAGTGGTTCCAGTGTTTGAAGGTAGAGATGAGGGTTGGGATTTGTTGGGACTTGGTGGTTAGATTATTTCGCTGGGAGCGAAGCTAGTGGATGTTTTTGTATGTGTGTCTGTCCTACTCATTACTCTCTGTGTTATGAACAGCAAAACTTTGGTCCTGAAGTGCGTTGCAACCCCCCCACCGATGCTACTGCACCGACACACTTTATTCGAGCAAATACCCAGTATGTACCTGGCAGATACCTGGAATGCGCCGCTCCTCACCTCTGACAAGCCCCGTTGCGTTTGCCTTCCCAGCCTGGGTTCATGCCTGGCTGACGGGCGGCTGATCTGTTAAATGATAATGATTAGGATTTAATAGGCTGCAATGCTTCGCGTGTCTACCAGATGGCATAAATTCATGAATTGTAATGCAGTATATATATATATACTGTGCAGTATTGCAGCCAGCGGGAATAAAATGCTTCAATCCCTGCTTGGAAAATAACCCAATGTACTCGGGCAGAAAACAGTCACAAACCTCAATACACCCGGGTATACCCGAATTCGTGGGACTAGCCGAGCTCGAATAAAGTGTGTCGCCAGTGTATGTCTCTTTTTGTTGATAAAGATGTCAGCAGTCCCCCAGAAGAAGAGACCGAAAAAAAAAAAGAAATCAACTGGGCCAATACAATGGCCAGAAAGGAATCAAGTTATGTACTATGGGACTATTTTTTTTGGTCCGGCAGGACTATGATATGGTTAACTGTTCTTTAAAAAGACTGTCTCTAAATGATAAGAGGGGGCTGAGAAGATTGGATATGAGGAAGGTGGGGAGGTCACCCAAGGGCGTGTGTCAACCACAAGGAAAGGATCACAAGTCAACCATTTTGCCTATGGCAGCCATTTTGTCTGTTCCGATATTCTGAGTAAATGTAGTATGTAAGATGTATGTGTTGGGCAGTCGCTCCTAGGAAATATTAACCCACACCAACCCCCACTTATGCTCAGAAATAGAATTTAAATAATGTTCATCATACCTAAGCAAAGAATACGAAATTGAAAGGCATTAATTATTAAAAGTAGCTCAGTTAAGAGAGTAGCGGGAGGTCTAATACCCTTTTAGGAATGTATGATTTATATGTAAAAGGAGATTTTTCAGTAGTCAATATAAATGCTGTTTTTACACGATACTAAAAGGCGCTATTTTTAAGGTTCAGCAATAGATAAGGACAGTAGTTTTGCAAAATTGTATGGCATTGGGTTATCTGATGGCAGCACAAGGAGGGGTTTGTAAATTAGTGAGTAAAGAATGCCGTTCTTATATTGACACCCAATCAAAAAAGTTTACACCATGATATGGATGGAAAAAATACTGGTGTATATAGCGCTAAAAATGGTGTATAAATAAATGAAATGGTGACAGTGATTCTATACTACCAAAAATACATATGACATAGGCTGCCAGGTGACACTAACTCCAAGGCACAGTTAGTAAAAAAAAAACAAACATATACAATACAGACCGGAACCATGATATGGATACTCTAGCAGAATTTTAATCTAGAATGCGAGAGGAAACAAAAGAGTTTGATTTTACATTTGGCCTTGAAAATTGGCTCGATGTATTGGGAATTAAATTCTTTACGGAATTAGGATAATCGCAGGTTTATTACTCTGTGTGTATGAATTAATCTAGATGGCTAAAAGTGTAATCAGCTCTATTTTTTGCCAAAGAAAGATGTTTCTGCTTCTAGCTCGACCATTATGTATATGCCTCCCACAAAGAGAGCGAGAAATACCAATAGTCTTGGTACTCGTCAACCACCCATATGTTCATCTCTGATTATCAAACGAGATACCTAAAAGAGATAGGTTTCTGCAGGCACATGGTCTCTTGGAGGTTTCTTCCTTGGAGTTTTTCCTCTCCTGAGTGGTTTGCAGAAGAATAAATGGGATTGGTCAATTGATTTGTTCTTTCAGAACAAAAGGAGGGTTGGTAAGGTTAAAACTGTCTTCTGCCAAGCTCTGGAATTGATAAGGTTAAACAGAATACGCTGGCCTTGCTATTTTCACGGGAGGCTATTGTAAATAGCTTTAGACCAACTGTTCAGTGCCTGTCAAAATGTTGTTAAAACAAGACTACAGAGGATAGGGCTGCCTTATAAGTCACCATTGTATATCTCTCTTGCTCAGCAGTTAAATGTTTTAAGCTCTACAGAAAAGGCATTATGTGAAGGATACATGTAAATTTAGATGTGTACCCATATTTGTAACAGATGACAACTGTATTTTTGTCCCTGCCTTGTGTATAAAAACCTGCTTGGTGAACCATTAAACTCAGTTGTTAGAATTCAACCAAGGCGCCTCCTTGAATTCTTACAGCTCCGAGCTCGTATGCTATACTATTTGAAAGCATCCCATATTCCGTTGCGTTCTAGTGCTCCCGGGAGAAGTTTTGTTTTGCTTGCCCTAGATGACCTGATCTGTAGAGATCTAACACTAATGCTAGGTTGACCAGGTGGTATATGGCCCTCCAACCCTTCTCGTTTGAGATTCAGCACAGACCTGGAATAGAAAATGCGAATGCTGATTTCTTCTATAGAGAAGGGGTGGATGGTCGGGCTTCACCAGTGTGTGGCCCCAGCCACACACTAAAAGGGGAGGAATGTGACAGGGTAAATAAAAGCCACCAGCCATATGCCTGGCCGACCTATGTGTAGGTCGGCAGTGCAGCAGTGAGGAGGTTAACTTTCAGCTGAGTTAATTAGAGTGGTCCCAGCTGCATAATCAAGGTGTTTTAAAACCCCCAGGCTGCACACACATGAGGCTGTCTGATCAAGAGGAGTACTGAAATGCTTAAGAAAGATTACTGCTCAAAGGTCAGTCTTCTAAATACATGTTTGATGAACTGTCTGTTTTCCTGCATGCTGAATAGAAGCTGTTTTGTTTTTGTATGCTGAAGAGAAGCTGTTTTGTTTTTGTGTGCTGTATTTTTAAAGGCTCAACTAATAAGCCTTATCAAGAGAACCCGCGTGTGGTTGCATGTACCCTGCAACAGCGCCATTCTACACATGCGCAACATCGGCAAAAGAAAACATTCTGCGCAAGCGCGACCCCAGACCGGCCCGTTCTGCGCATGCGTGATCCCGGACCAGCCCATTCTGCGCATGTGCAGACATGGCGGCCCTCTTCTCGGTACTGCCATATCGGCGGATCGCCGAAAAGTGGGGCGCCGAGAAGCGGGGCCTTGCTGTATTTGCTTTCTCTCAGCAAAACCCAAACTTGAGGTTCTAGATGGAACTCGCAATATATATTTCGCCACTCTGAAGGACGCAAGAATAAAAACGTGAGTTATTAGAAGCGGTTTCACATTTTGCACTTAACGGAGCTTGTAGAATTCAGGTAGTTGTCCAAAAATTTGAGTTTCTGCCCAGATTTTCACAGCCGGAATGTATTTATTTATTTATTTATAACAACATTTATATAGCGCCCTTATCCAGAGCGCTGTACATTAGTTAGTAAAACGTGTTCGGTTGTTGGGCAGGGGAGGGAACATTATGTACCGGGTTATGGGTTGGGAGCATTTAAAAGCTTGCTTGGTTGGTGGACAGGGGTTGGGGTAAGGTCTCCGGATTTAATCTGGTTGGTGGTATGGTGATGGGTCTGATAGTGGGGACACTGGTGTCAATTGGATCTATAAGGTTGGTTACTTTGGAGGGTTTTGGAGAGGCTTTAGGAAGGTTTAGGAATGGGTTAGGATAGGGGAGATCATGGGAGTTGGGGTGGAGTGAGGGAGGGGACTGGAAAGCAAGTTAATGGGGGACATTTATTTATAACAACATGAAATAAAGCCACTTCTGAAAAAGTTGTTTCCGCACGGTTTGGACATGCGAAAAGGGTTTACAGAATAGCAAAACATGCCAATTCGATCAGAAAGGGCTCTTTTGACATGGATTGACACAAATTGGAGCAACTACAATATCTCCCCAAATGTTAGAGCCACAGAAGTCTCTTAAATAATTACCAATCTGCTAAATTGGGTTAATGGAACGATAAGCCGTAAAGATATCCCCAAAGGCTCACCTGAAAATAGCGAAGCGATAACTTTTAACGGACGTTTGACTTACTCATATACTCATATGCAAATCCTATGGTAATAGAGCAGTTTACCTAACAACTTAGATCCTCAGACCTCCGTCATGTTATCGCATTGAAGTAACGCAGCGATAATTAGGTCATACCACAACCTGCCGTTACTCAGATCAGAACCATGATTATCATTGGTTATTTCTGGGAAAAGCCTACAACCAATGAACTGAGTATAGGACTTAACCCATTCATTATAAAAAGTTACATGTGTCATACAAAGGGTGACATAGTCCAAAGATGTTAGGCAGCTTTCTACCTGGTTTTAGGTCAGAAAGTGCAGGAATAGTTCAAAATTATCCGTTCCACAGCTTCACATTAACTCAGGCTGGTGGATGGAAAATCCAGACCATACATTACAATGTGTCTAGTTCTCCCTCACCTGGTCTCCTAATCACTAGCACAGGTATTTAGAGCAGAGAGGGTTGCTTTTCACTCTCTCTTCTTAGAGCCTGGGGGCTGGGGGTGTCGCTGCTCCCCTGCATCCAGTTCGGGGAGGATGCCCCCTTCAAGTATCACAGTACCAGAGGATTTGACTGGACATTTGGGACCGAGTTCCCACCACGAACAGATAAGACAAACAAATGTTTATTGCTGTATCTAAAAGACTGTATGCTGTATCTAGTGACCTAAATGAGAGGGCATTGTTTTAAGCTGGGGAACCAGGTTAGTTGGCCCAGCAGCAGTTAGAGAGGCTGATTCTGCTGTGTAGTTAGATCCCTGAATGGGATAGGATTTTGTTTATATGATTTGGTTTTGTTTCTTGAAGTACACTGGCGACACACTTTATTCGAGCTCGGCTAGTCCCACGAATTCAGGTATACCCGGGTGTATTGAGGTTTGTGACTGTTTTCTGCCCGAGTGCATTGAGGTATTTTCCAAGCAGGGATTGAAGCATTTTATTCCCGCTGGCTGCAATACTGCACAGTATATATATATATACTGCATTACAATTCATGAATTTATGCCATCTGGTAGACACGCGAAGCATTGCAGCCTATTAAATCCTAATCATTATCATTTAACAGATCAGCCGCCCGATAGCCAGGCATGAACCCAGGCTGGGAAGGCAAACGCAACGGGGCTTGTCAGAGGTGAGGAGCGGCGCATTCCAGGTATCTGCCAGGTACATACTGGGTATTTGCTCGAATAAAGTGTGTCGGTGCAGTAACAGTGTGGGAAATACTATAACACTGATATGAGTAAATCGCTGAAGGTTCATGTCTGAGTGCCTCCTGCCTACACCTGTTAAAGCTGCAGTCCCTTACTAGGATGAAAATAAAGCAGGCAGAAGCCTGAGTTAAACAACATAATGTTTTGTATGATCCGGTTATTCATATAATTAACCCTAGAAGACTGTGTCGGGAAGATCCCAGACAGAGGTCAGCACTACAAAAGAGGGGCGTTTGTCACAAAAGTTATATATTAAGGATCATATAAATGTCTGAAACACATCATAGACTATATTATTATATTATCATGTGAAGGTTGTTGATCCTGGGAGTAATCAGGTTGCCAATTCTTGGAGTCATGAAGGAATTTATTTTTCCCCTTATGAGATATCATTGGATGATATTTCACTGAGGCTTTTTGTTTGCCTTCCTCTGGATCAATATATTGTAAGTACGGATATAGGATAAAGTATCTGTCGTCTAAATTTAGCATAGGTCGTACTTGATGGACGCATGTCTTTTTTCAACCTCATCTACTATATAACTAAGTAACTATATAACATGTGTTAATTAATGCACATTACAGTTTTGCCAATCCGCATGTGCAGTGTATTGGTTAACGTGTCGCTGCTCCATGAAGATCCCCGCTAATAGCACTGCTACTTTTTGCGTGGTTTTACTATTGAGAGGATCCATTTGGGATGTCATGGAGAAGATCTGGATAGTAACCTATTTAAAGAAGAAACTAGGTGAATTTATACTCTTGACAGTTGTACTCCAAGAGTTGTATGAATGAAGAGATCAAATATGTGTGTTTCCTATACCAAGGTGAGTATTTTTAAGATTTCTCAATTGGATATACTATACAGAACCAAGCTTCATAACTCATGATTTAAGATTTACGAGTTATAGTAGTTTTAAATGATTGCCTATACATCTGTTAACATCTTTAATGTATACAGTAGACACAGAGTTTGCCTGTACTGTATTTGTTGATCATGAATATTGGTGTTTAAGGACACACACAAGACTTTGAGCTACTTCAGTGGATGTCCGACATCAGTGTAAACAGCAAGTACAATTGTGCATGGAACTTGTGTATCTGCCTTGTGTAAGAGCCATGTTTTGATGCAAGTATCTATTCAATACTCCCATGGAATCAAACAAGCTGCAGTGCAGTGAGATACTAACAGCAAAAGCAAACTTAACTCAGGAGACTACTCTGTTCTAAAGGTGCCGTGATGGGAATGTAAAGTAATAAGACGTAATATGTGAAGCACTTTAGAATGGATAAGTACCCTTAAAATATCTTTTATGGCTGTGCCTATATCTCAGGTTGCACCTGATCACTTTAGTATTAGAAATGCCCAGGCTTTTTTTTCTACTTGCTGCAGTTTGGACCTAAAAAGATTTTGGAATTGTACATATCTGAATTTTTTGATGGGATAAGGTTCCCCTCCACTGATGAATTGTCTAGTGTTGTACATATATATTCATGTTTGTTGTTTTCTAATCAGGACTTTATATTTTAATTGTTTGTGTGGAGGCATGACGACACTGTATAGTAGGGTTGTTGTCTAGACATTCAAACTTGTACTTTTCAATTTAAGAATTAATTAATAAATTAATTCTCATTTTATTACTGTTATCAAAGTTTTTTTTAGTGCTCTTCTGTTTTCTCAGTCTGTTTCTTCTTGTCTACCCTTTATCTAACTTTTATTCATCCCTGAGAATTGTACCATCGCTCTTGTTTTTTCCTTTGCAGGGATTATTTTTACTTCCCTGCTGAGGGCGACGGTTTCGATTCCTTTTTCTTTAATACCTGTTCCTGGTTTTTCAACTTTTTTTTTATACTTTGTATACCTCTGTCTCTCCTGTAACCCTACTACCTGAATCCCACTGTGTCCTCTATATTTTTTTTGGCGTTAACAGTTTCCTTTGTAAACTTTTCTATTCTCTCCACCTCTCCCTATCCATATTTCTGCATCTCTTCTGTCCTCCACCATTGCCTTTTCCCATTAATTTCTACCCAAATCTTTTGCTCTCTACGACTTTTTTTTCTTTGACAGAATTGGAAGTTTCTCAGTTGCTTTCCTCTTCTCCCTCTACCACCTGCCCTCTCCATCCTATACCCTGACACCTTATCAGACCTTTTGCTACTATCCTATTCCTCACTTTCACCCACACCTTCTGCTTCTCCCTAATCTCTGACCCTTTCCCTCATCTTTTAAGTAATCAGTTGTCCCACTTATTCTCAAAATCAATACTGATGACCCTACGTGCCTTACTAATTACCACCCTTTCTCCCTTTTACCGTTTGACAGAAAACTGCTACAATATCTTGTCCTCACCGCATGATCATCTTTCTAAATTCCCATGCCCTCCGGGCCCCCCTGCATCCTAGCTTTTGTACATTTTATTCAAGCAAGACTGCCCTCATTAAAGTAGCCAATGTTCTTCATTAAATTATGCTTATCCTAATTAATATCTCTGCTGCTTGTGATACTTTTGACTTTGTTCTCCATCAGATTCTACACTCTATTGGTATCTGAAACAAAGCTTAATCCTGGTTCTCCTCATACTTATCCCATCCGTCCTTTTGTGTTTCTTTTGCCAATGTCTCCATTCCCTGTTAATCTGTCTGTTAGTGTACCTCATGACTTGTTCTGGGACCTTGTTTTCTCTCTATGCTTGGTGACTTCATCAACTCATTTGACTTTATGTATCACTTCTACAGTACGTCGATGATATTCAGATAGATCTATCTACCCTTAACCTTACACCTGGAATCCGGACCCAAATCTTCATAAACTCCATAACAGTAAATGGAACCTTCATCTTTCCTGTCACCAAAGCACCTTGCATATGTGTGACATTTGACTCCTTCCTCTTAGACACGTGTGAACGTCTTCAAAATATTTCTCGAATGTTTTCACAAATGTTCAGTAAATTGAATTTTTTAGGGAATATTTGTAAAAGTCCAGATTGTTTGAAAATTTGTGAGATTTCACCAGTTGTGCTATTTTTCCCAGAATTTTCCCAAAATGTCACTAGAATTTCACAACATTTAACAAAAATCACAGTGTATAAAGGGGCAGGTGACCTTGCATATTGACTTTTAATTATTGGTGAAATTGTCAGGCTTGCCAATTTGTACAAAAATATATGCAAAAAAGGCTTAATTCTACATTATTTGTGAACTTTGAAAGTTTTGCACATCTCTATTCCTTCTCTATGTACATTCATGTTTTCTAAAATGTGTATTTTCTATAACATTGCCAAGATTATTCCGTTCCTTTTTCCCTATACTGCTACAGTAAAACTAATTTGCATGCCGTTATCCTCTCGTCTGGATTATTGTAACCTATTCCTAACATGTGTCATAACCTTCTCCTTTGCAATCTATCCAATATTCTTGAGCCAGAATAATTTCATTTTCTTCCAATATAGTGCAAAATCCCTCTCCTGGCTTCCCATCAGGTTCCAGATCACCTGCAAAGTTCTCCTTCTTGCTTTCAATGCTCTCCACTCATCTTCCCCCCGCCCACCTACATATCAACTTTTGTTTCTTGCTATGCTCCTGCTCATCCTTTGATCTGCTCATAACTGTCTTCATTCCACACTTCCACATCCATTGATCTCACGTATGTTAAACTTTTCTCTCTCCACCTTTAATTCAAACTTAAAAACCCAAGTTAAATCTGTCTCTATGGGGCACACCCACAGTTTGCCCACCCCAGGCCTAGACTAATGGCTACTGTCCCACAGCCATAGTTGCTCTTACCAAACATCGTGGTTTGGCATTGCCATATACTGCACTTATTTCCCCACCTGCTGTTTCTGTAACTTACCACTTAGATTGTAGGCTCTCTGTCACAGGAGTTTCCTTTCCTATTGTGTGATTTTCTGTTTGGCGCACATATATTATAGCTACCTGTGTTGTATTGTCTCTTTTGTAAAGTGCTGTGCAGAATATTGGTGCTATGTAAATTAAAATATGCATACATTATGAAAATGTAACAAGACAGACTTTTACTTATTCTATTTCAAACAAATCTTTTGGACAGAAAGATTTAAGCAACCTCAGACAGTAGGGAGAAAGGAGATAAATGTGACCTTGGTACTTTGTACTGTACCTGCCAACAATTACAACTTTGCCAGCTTAGTGTCACACTGCCATTTTGTGGGCAAAAGAAAGATATAGTAAGCAATGATAAAAGAGGTGGACTCGCCTTTATGTTTGCCATTTTAGCAGAATATTCAGGAATCACCAAATCAAATATGGTAAATAAGTATATACACTTAGGTCCGGAAATAATTGGACACTGATACAAGTTTTGTTATTTCGGCTGTGTACCAAAATAAATTCAAGTTACAGTTAAATAATAATATGGGCTTAAAGTGCAGTCTATCAGCTTTAATTCGAGGGTATTCACATCCAAATTGGAGGAAGGGTTTAGGAATTACATCTCTTTAATATGTAGCCCCCTCTTTTTCAAGGGATCAAAAGTAATTGGACATTTGACTCAAAAGTTGTTTCATGGACAGGTGGGGCTATTCCTTCGTTATTTCAGCATCAATTAAGCAGGTAAAAGGTCTGGAGTTGATTCCAGGTGTGGCATTCGCATTTGGAAGCTGTTGCTGTGAACCCACAACTTGCGGTCAAAGGAGCTCTTAATGCAAGTGAAACAGGGCATCCTTAGGCTGCAAAAAAAAGAAAATCCATCAGAGAGATATTAGGAACATTAAAAGTGGCCAAATCAACAGTTTGGTACATTCTGAGAAAAAAAGAACGCACAGTGGGCTCTGCAACACAAAAAGGCCTGGACGTCCACAGAAGACAACAGTGGTGGATGATTGTAGGATCCTTTCCATTTTAAAGAAAAATCCCTTTACAACATCCAGCCAAGTGAAGAACACTCTCCAGGAGGTAGGCATATCATTATCCAAGTTTACCATAAAGAGAAGACTTCACGAGAGCAAATACAGAGGGTTCACCACAAGGTGCAAACCATTCATAAACCTCAAGAATAGAAAGGCCAGATTAGACTTTGCCAAACAATATCTAAAAAAGCCAGCCCAGTTTTGGAACAGCATTCTTTGGACAGATGAAACTAAGATCAACCTGTACCAGAATGATGGGAAGAAAAAGGTATGGAGAGGCTTGGAACGGCTCATGATCCGAAGCTTACCACATCATCTGTAAAACACAGTGGAGGCAGTGTGATGGCATGGGCATGCATGGCTTCCAATGGCACCGGGTCACTAGTGTTTATTGATGAAGTGACAGAAGACAGAAGCAGCCGGATGAATTATGAAGTGTATAGGGATATATTGTCTGCTCAGATTCAGCCAAATTCAGCGAAGTTGATTGGACGGCGCTTTACTTTACAGATGGACAATGACCCAAAACATACTGCGAAAGCAACCTAGGAGTTTTTTAAGGCAAAGAAGTGGAATATTCTGCAAAGGCCGAGTCAATCACCTGATCTCAACCCGATTGAGCATGCATTTCACTTGCTGAAGACAAAACTTAAGGCAGAAAGACCCACAAACAAACAACAACTGAAAACAGCTGAAGTAAAGGTCTGGCAAAGCATCACAAAGGAGGAAACTCAAAGTTTGGTGATGTCTATGCGTGCCAGACTTAAAGCAGTCAATACCTGCAAAGAATTCTCGACAAAGTATTAAAAATGAAAAATGTATTTATGATTGTTTTAATTTGTCCAATTACATTTGAGCCCCTGAAATAAGGGGACTGTGAATGAAAATGGTTGCAATTCCTAAACGTTTCATACGATATTTTTGTTCAACCCCTTGAATTAAAGCTGAAAGTCTGCACTTCTATTGCATCTCAGTTGTTTCATTTCAAATCCATTGTGGTGGCGTACAGAGCCAAAATTATGAAAATTGTGCCAGTGTCCAATTATTTCCAGACCTAACTGTATATATATATATACATGATGCAGTCACTGTCTCTGTATGGGCTGGAGTGGTTCAGCTAGTGTGCTTTTCAGCCTACAGGGAGTTAACCTCGCCTGCAGTGGGTTGTTGCAGGCACAGCAAATCAACAAGCAGCACTCCTGATTGGACAGGTGTAAAAGGCAGACAGAGAGCTGCACAGATGGAGAATGTTTTCTCCAGAGATGGGTGAGAGAGACTTCTCCCCAGCCAGGAGAAAGCTGGCTGGCACAGTTCCCCGGGCCTGCTTGATGCTGGTTGCAGAGCCTGCTGGGACTGTGTGGGTTGCACACCAAGGATGAAGCAAGGACGTGGGTCTGCTGTGAAAGCAGGGTGGTTCTATCCAGGTGATTGAATCCAGAGAGGGATTTCCTGGACCCTCGTGGGGCTGAGTACCCAACAAAAGATAAGGACTATGAAATGGTGATATATGGAATATTTGTAAAATGGAGTGTGTTATTTAAAGCTGGGAACCAGTTTAGTTGGCCAGCGGCGTAGAGAGGCATATACTGTGAGTCAGTCTCCTGATAGGAGTACTGTAGGTGTTTATTTTATGATTTGTTTTTATAAAGGGACGGTGGCCCTATTGTATTGTTGTGTTTCCCCTGTAAACCCTGTATAACGAAATTAAGTTTCCTGCCTTGAATATGGGACAAAGCTACTTTAAAGTAAATATCATAGACACTGGCTACTGAAATAACTGAGAATAACTTGCAGTGGCAAACACCTTCTGTATCTGTAAATGTGTTGGAATTTAATCTGAGACACTGTTTTACACTAATCTCTGGTGATCTTCTGATTCTTGAGAGGATTTCTAAATATTATTGCCTCTGAATGGATTATCCATGCACTATGGGGAACCCTCTTTGATCAATTGTTTAGGCTAAGTGACATCCTGCAATCTGCAGCATAAATGTAATTACTTATCCCATTTTGCTATGCGGTTTCACTACTTTAATTAAATAAACTTCAGTAACAAAGTAAATCCACAATATACTGGAATTATGCCATTAATTGCATTTTGTATGTTTTATATGTGATGTTAACCACATATTGAGATTGGAGATGCTCTTCTGGCCCTTTTTACTTGCTTCCTTATTCTATAACATTATAAACAGATTTATTTTGGACCATATAAATATTGAATTGTGTTCTCTTTTGATAATATATGAATATTTGAATATATATGATATCATTGCTGGCTAATTCCTATAAATTTGTATTTTGCTTTTCTTGTAAAAGTTAACTAAGATCAAACAGCGATGGAATGTCTATACTGGCGATCTCTCCGAGTGCCTCACATAAGTCACAAACAAATAGATATCCAATGGAAATGCAGTGCTTAATAAAACGGAAGCATTGAAGCTCATAGTATCCTACGCTTTTTCCAAGAGGTTTACTCAACTACTTTATTGTACACGTTCTCCAAAGGACATTGCACATAGAGTGGGAGTAGATTGGCCCAAGGGCGTGGCGTAGGAGGCCATAACACACAGTATCCCATGTGGGAGCTGTTGGAGAACTGTACAATGAGTCCAAAGTGGAGAAATATATCCAAGAAAGAAAGACAAGGAAGCAAGTAACGCGGGCCATAAAAGCATATGAAGCAAGGAGAAAGGAGGGCAGAAAGACAGGAAAAGGAGGACAAAGATAGACAATATAAGATTGGAAAAGAACAGAGAAGCTCTAAAGAGAAAAGTTGTAACTTTGATTAGATCTTAGGCCCAGATTCACTAAAGCATGCTGTAAGGGATCCGCTCCTGGCTTTGGCTGGAACTCAGCATTACAGAGCTACAGAGCTTCCAGACAAATCCAAAGCCGTAACTCCCATTCATGTAAAGGGTTCTTTGTTTGAAAAATCTAGTAAGGATGAGCTTATTGGTTCTCGGGGCAAAATAAAGTGCACAGATTTTGTAAAAGATCTTGTTTTCTTATTTTTTGCTGACAGTGTACAAAGCATGTTGTGTGCTAAGAGTCCGTTATTCCCCAACAACGATAATGACAGACACGCCATGTGGGGAAAAACAAGGCCACAGCTTTATTTAAATCTTAAATGTACAACATCTCCAAAACCACCTGCCAGGCAGCCTGACAGTCGTTCAGAGCCCAACGACATACCATGGCTCATCACTCCAGCTGCTACCTCATATAAAGGATAGCAGAATTCCACCAGCCCCAATGAGGGCAAAATCATCCCCAGTATTTCCTTGCACTCTCCCAGCCAACCCCTGCTGACAGCTGTGACAATACCTATAATAATAAACAACATATATAATATGACCCCTGTAAAAGGGGCGTTATCCCTGTTCAGGAAATGTGCCTCTAATCCAGCAGTGTGGTGGTTAACTGCTGGTAGTCAATTAACCAACACCACCTGGCTGATTAGGTTTGTTAGAAAAGCCTGCCTTTGAAGACAGAAGTGAGATTGTTCCTGAGTCTCACAAGTTGTGAGACTGACCATAGGGACAGACGTCTTGAGCCTACCAGAAGAGGCTGCCAGCAAGACACAGGGGAAAGTACTTCTAAACCTGGATCCTGACGTTGCATTATCGCCCAAAGGTGTGGACACCAGAAGAACAAAGAAGCCTTCCCCTACAAGAAACAGATAAGACTTTCCTTTAAAAGACTTTTTGTATATATGCACATATCAAGATATATGTTTCGGGCTGGGAGACATGCTAATCTAAAGGGAGTTGTGGACTGCATAGGTTTCACTAGAAATACTCACAAGTGGAACAGAAGCATTGTTTGACCCCTTATTTGCATATGTTTGGATGATTTTCTTATGTTAAAGAAACAGGCGCAATAAAAGTATTATTTAATTTCACCTTAAAAAAGTCTCCATTGCATACCTCTGCGCACGTCCCCCTACATATGGCATCAGAAATGGGACTGAGGTGGCCCTTGAAGTTAAAAGGGGCCCCGGAGATTGCCTGTGAAATTTTTTTTGTGCTTTTTGCCTACAAACAGCCTGAGCAACATAAACAAAGGATCTCATGCTGCAGAGACCAGAGTTAAAGGGATACACACCCAGGCAGGAAATCTACACTGCACTGAAACCCACAAAACCACAGATAGACTCTTTTCCCTGATTCCAAGAGGAAAGAGAGGTAGACTGTGCTGAAGCAGGTAAACCTTATTTGCCTATCACAATAAAGTGCAATATGGTAATTGAAATAGGGTTTTTTCCTTCCAGCCGTATTCAGGGTTCAAGAAGTAAGTTAGCCCTTAAAAGGGATAGGCGTTTGTTGTTTTCAAATGTTTTGCTGAAGCAGTGAATACAGATGGTGACCCACGAGCGGTATTGATTCTGCAAGTAAAGGCTGCCACACTGCATAGGACTACCAGCTGTGAATGGAGTATATGCAGAAAAGTGTGAAAATTGTTGCAAGACCGTGCTGAAGCAGGGGAATTTTCAGTAAACAAGTGCTGAGGGTAAAATTGCCCTACTGGGGAAAAAGGAATTGCGGAGCTGTGTAAAAGGTATCCCAAAGCCAATTGCTGAGTGTTGAGTCGCCCTGCCGTGAGTGAAAGAAATATTCCACTGCAAAGAATATAATTTTTTTTTCTGCAAGTAAAAGTCTGTCTATATATCTTGGGAGTAAAACAGGCACCCAAAGTGTGAAGAGTGAATGCCATAATACCCAAAGTTGAGACTGAAAATTACTGAACTCAAGCAGAAAACCACATTATTTGGCTGAAGCGGAGGAATGTACCTAGCAAGTAAATGGTATAAAGCAAACAGAAGTTTTTACCTAGCAACTGCACATCCAGTATACCTAATGAGATAGAACGCGTGCACAGTACTGCTGATATTGTAAAACTTACCCAAGGAAAAAAAAGTCTACAGAGATGCCTGTGAGAGCTACGACCTCTATAAGCAAAATATGCCCACCTGTAGGACTACCACAATTGGGGTTTCTAGCAAATACAGTGGCAACAGCTGCAATAGCGCCTCCTGAGGTCAGGAAGAAAATTACATCTGATAGCCTCAAAACAGAGGACAAGATGTAGCGTCCTGTAATGAACCCTACCCCACGGAAGAGTGGCCCTTCCAGTCCAATAAAGAGGAAGACATCTCTTACAGGGAACCCAAACCGAGTCACACCCACAAAACACCCCAAGAATGGTGGGAGTGCCTGAACTCGGCACAAACCGAAAAGACCGCTCCCTATTATGACGAATATGATCGGCAGGAGAAAGAGCGGGAGCAGCAGATCACCAAATATTTCTGTCAGCTAAAGCAACTGCAAGAAAAGCCTGGCCTATACAATGAAGCCGCTGAAGTATCAAATAAAGAAGGAGACCCCAGTATTCCTGATGGGACAGAGTCATCCAAAACAAAAAGGTGGAAAAAGAAAAGCGGTTCTTCACTTACCGTGGAAGGAACAGACACGTCCGCAGATCCTGTGGAGAAAAAGGGCGACCGATTTGCCCTGCAGCCTAGAGAAAATGGAGAATTCGTCCCGCGGATAACCGAATACCCAGAGGGCCCAAGGCAGAAGTCGTGTACCCCAAAGAAGTGTCTGTCCGGTGCCAACAGTGAGGAACCCTAAACCAACCATCCCAGGGAAGCAGAGCCAGAACCAGTGAGTGTCGATCCCTTGACAAGCCCTGAAGATGCCCTGAAAAATTCCAGGCATGACTGTGATATGCTCCGTGAACAATTGAAACAAAAGAAAGATGGTTACACAGAGCTACAGAAAAATAACGTGAAGCTACAGAAAGATGTGCTCACAATTTACTCTTTGGCCAGGACAGAATTGGACGATCTCAAGACTGAGCTAGATGCTGCAAACACTACAAAAGCCACCATGGTGGAAAAGCAGAGCCAATCCGATAAAATGATGGCTAAGCTGAAGCAGAAGTATGAGGAGGCACTGAAGGAGATTAGTCTTTCAGCAAGAGGTTCACGGTCTTCGCCTACAACTGAATGCCTCACAACAAGAGCTCAACAGTATCCGGACAGAGGTGGAAGTATCCCAGAAGGAGGTTCATACACTCCGCAGAGCACTGGATGCCTCACACCACGAGATCGGCACCTGCCGCACAAAATTGGAAGTCTCTAAAAAGGAACTTCACAGTCTTACTGAGGAGCTGGACATCTCTCAAAAAACTAACCTCAGTCTTAATATGAATCTCAAAGTCTCTCTGAAGGAGCTTCAGACCCTCAACCTAGATATGGAAGTCTCCCGCCAGGAGACTGTCATTCTCAAAGCAGATGTGCGTAAATGGAAGGAGGGATACATGGAGGCCCTGAAAATTACAGAGACTGCAAAAAGAGAAAACTTAAAACTGAAAGAAGAAAATTCTCATTTGACAGACTACGTCAAGGAAAAGAATGAAAAGCTGCATGAGCTTAAAGAAATAAATAAACTTTTGGAAGATGAGAAGTTTGAAGCAGAGCACCGACTGCAGAACCAACTGCAAGGTCTGCGTATGCACCTCCAGAAGGCAGAGGAGAAGCAGCAAACTCTGCAGGAAGACAATCTGCAGGCTGCTAAAGAAGTATAAGTTCTGCAGGAACGTCTGATTACCCAGTATGTCCCCACAAAGCAGCATGAGAAACTGAAGGCTACCCTGAGCATCACCAAAGCATCGCTAGAGCCAAGCTTAGAGCCCAGGTGACTCGGCACAAGAGGGAGCACAAGAAGGTCCAGAAACTGAGACAAGTAACTGTGGCCTGAGCAAAGAAATCCACAGTGCTTCACAATACAATGAAAATGTGGAAGCAAGCTTATAGAAAGCAAAGTATGCAGATAAATTCCCTGAGCAGAGACTTGCAAGACGCACTCAAAAAACAGGGATCTCTTGCGGATGAGATTACAGTTCTACAAGGACAAGTATTGACCCTGACCAAGCGTCCGTATCCCACAGCCACAAAAACCCTTCAAGACAAGGGAATACCGTTTGTCTGAAAAACAAGGTTGCAAAATTTGAACCACCGAAACAAGCACTAGCAAAACCTTCAGCCACCCAACAGGCAACAAAAAAAGGTACACGTGCTGAATCAAAACCAGAAGAATCCTTAGCTGATGAAGCTGAAAAAAGGGGACATTCTCTGGAAGTGGATGTGGACTTGCAACTCAAGCCCAAAGAAGCTGAACTAGCAACTCCATTGCGTGGGAAAAGTGCAGAGAGACAGCTTCAAGAGCGGAAAACTCAAAGGGCTGTTTTTAAACGCTCTGCAACTGTTGCAATACAGTCTGCCTACAATAAGAGGAGCACCCAACGCAAGGGAAATCTCATGACCGTGCATGCAGTAAAAAGACTATACTTGGAAAAAGTCTTCCTCGAGCGACTGAGGAGTGCTGATCTCAAGCACCTTCGGGAGGAGACACAAATAAACTGGAGAAAGGGCTCCAATCCCAGCGGGACTGAGGGTTCTCTTCCTCCATCCACTCTCATTCAAGTCACAGAGATATCTCGAATGAGAGTGGAAGGATGGGCTTTGGCCGTGGCAAGCCCGAGCTTCCCACAAACAGGGGAGGTATGTAACAGGGGAGTTATCCCTGTTCAGGAAATATGCCTCTAATCCAGCAGTGTGGTGGTTAACTGCTGGTAGTCAATTAACCAACACCACCTGGCTGATTAGGTTTGTTAGAAAAGCCTGCCTTTGAAGACAGGAAGTGAGATTATTCCTGAGTCTCACAAGTTGTGGGACTGACCATAGGGACAGACGTGTTTAGCCTACCAGAAGAGGCTGCCAGCAAGACACAGGGGAAAGTATTTCTAAACCTGGATCCTGACGTTGCCTTATCGCCCAAAGGTGTGGACACCAGAAGAACAAAGAAGCCTTCCCCTACAAGAAACAGATAAGACTTTCCTTTATAAGACTTTTTGTATATCTGCACATATCAAGATATATGTTTGGGGCTGGGAGACATGCTAATCTAAAGGGAGATGTGGACTGCATAGGTTTCACTAGAAATACTCCCAAGTGGAACAGAAGCTTTGTTTGACCCCTTATTTGCATATGTTTGGATGATTTTCTTATGTTAAAGAAACAGGCGCAATAAAAGCCTTATTTAATTTCACCTTAAAAAAGTCTCCATTGCATACCTCTGCGCACGTCTTCCTACAACCCCCTTGCATCACTTTATTTTTTTAATTAAAAAACAGCAACATATTAACAGCTATAGTAAATACAAACAGGGAGGTGGGCAGGTATCTTAGTGCTCTTAAGTGGTTACATGGGAATGGCTCCTTTAAGCTCCTATATACCCCCCAACCAATCCACCCAAATGTCACCTCCCCAAAAATACAGTATATATATTCGTAAATCACGCTACTGTATCTAGTTGTTCAGAATACTGAAAAGAAAATGATATGAGATATCTAAAGTTTTCTCATTATCCATTGAAAATAATGTCTAGTTTACATCTTTTCACAGATAAAACAAAAATGAAAAGCATGGCTGATATGTATTTTGGGAAATCTTCCTTTTCTTTGTGAAAGCAGACAAAGATTATTTGAATGTCGGTTTTATCACAAAATCCACAGACGCTTATCTTGAGATATACCAAAACATTTTTACCCCGCATGTATTTGAACATATCTTGAGGCTGACTGTTTCACAAGAATAGCCGGCACTAATCAGACCAGTTTTTGCTCAATTTACCCAAAAGATGCAAATTGGTTTTAATAACTATCCAACTTGATGAATTGTGTGTCCATTAATGAAGGAGCAGTAGGAAGCCTAATTATGAAATGCAAAGATGAAGTCTCATATAGGACTTAAGTGAACTAATGATAGTAACACATTTTCAATGAAGAAAAGGGAAATGGAATCAAATCACAGAAAAATAATACATAAACAATTGGATGAATCTTAAAACAGTCTTAAAGTCAATTTCAAAGGTATGTGGTAACAACCAGATTACTAAAATGGGGGGTGATTGGGAACTCATGGGTTTTCTGGTGCTACTAAATCAGGAGATCTGCCCAGGCTACTGGTGCATGTAGTTAAAATCTGTAGAAGACAGAGATGCCTCTATGGTGTAGTACCTTTAATACAGGTGTAGCCCCAGTACCGCTTTAGGCTCCATTGACCCCCTTCTTACCTCCGCTACAGTTGCGGGGTGCGGGAGGTCCTGCGGGAGCGGCTGGTGGGGCGGGCCGGTTGCTGGGAGCTATCGGCGCACACCCGGATAGCGGGGACTGCCATATTGATTATGCGTACGCATGCGCAGTGAGCGCGCATGCGCAGTAGCTCGGGGAGTAGTGGTGGCCATTGCTGAGTTTGCGCATGCACAGAGGTATTCAAGGCGCTGCAAGGGACTACAGCCCCCAGAAGGCAGAGGGGCATATAGCCACATGACGCCATGGAGCCTATGGCGCGGTCAGGTTCCCCTGCACCAGGAAAGATATATTTTCGCACGCTGAGCCACACCAGGCAGTTGGAGCTGGGAGCAAGTTAGGGGAGGTTGTAGGTGCAGGGAGCAAGACCATGCACTAGGGCAGTTTACCCCCACTGGCCCCAGATATTTCCTACCATTACCCCAGATTTTACTTGCTTCAGGGACAGGCCCTAGGTAAGGAACCTGCCCCTTTAGTTATTTGCCTGAGTTTAGGGACACAGCTCATCTGCTGCGCAACCCTGATCATTGTGTCTGGGATCAGACATCACTCAGGATAGAGACTATCTGCACGGAGGATTACGCCACACTGTGACTGCGGCCTGCGGACTGGGGACAGATCACCCCCATTGTATAGAGGGTACGGTGATATTATCCACACCGGAATTCACCCCATGCGTAGGCAGACAACACGTTGGATCAGACGGATCCCCTTCTGTTATTCTGCGGTACCCGGGTGCAGGAGCCCCGGGCAGGTACCTAATTCAGTGCACTAACATTTCACGGGATAGCGCTATCTCCAACACTTTGGGTGGACACTGACATAAGAGAAAGGGACATCGGGGAATTGATGTACTTTGGGGACATTAATGTTGGTATCCGGTGGGGTGAACTTACATATATATTTACGTATATTACTGTGTGGTAGAGAGTACCAAGGTTATATCTTGTAGTAAAGGTTGCTAGCATATATTGTGTGCGTGCATTATTATTATTGTTCCTGTAAGAGGACCATCCCACCCTGTTGGGATCACTTACAGGTGAGGTGCTGTAACCAAAGAATCAGGTATACCCCAGGCTCCCAGCGGTGGAGGGTCAGGCCTTCTGTGAGCCTATCAGGTAACGCACCACACACGGTAACCCAGGTGTATTGCCACACATGGTCCCTATCTGTGATTGGGGTGGGGGGGCAGGGGGGAGTGTGTTACACAGGCTACAATCAATGGCACAGTAAAAGTAAGGCTCTCACAGTGTGAAAAGTCTTTCAAGCTTATCTGTGTGCAGTCCTTCTACTGGCCCTGAGGAAGTAGGGGAGATCTTACGAAACGTGCGTAGGCAAAAGAACAATTTGCAATCAGAGCAAACCAGCACATGTGAGGAATAGAGTGCACGTGTGCCACGTGTGGCTTCACTCAGTTGCCATAGCGACCAGAACACGAAGCGTGGGAAGCTAGCATGCAGGGACTCCTCTAAGGACTCCACACAGATAAACTTCAAAGAATTTTCACATTGTGAGAGCATTACTTTTACTGTGTGATTGATTTGAACCTGTATTAAAGGTACTACACCATAGAACAGACATTTGACGCCACATTAAAGGTAAGGGGGGGGGGCGAGATCCAGATGGAGAGCCTGAAGGGTGGGGCGAAGGAATTTTGTGCACCCCTGACTGTCATCAGGAGTACATAGAAATAGTCGCACATACAATGTATATAGAAGGATACCAGCATAAAAGTCAGATGACATGTTTGGGCCAATGGGGGTAGACGCTGCATCAGCGCCACTCTGTTCTGAGTTGAGGGCTGATGATGTCAACTCCCAGCAACAAACAGCGCAAATAGTATGTACAGGAGAGCCCTGGGCATGCAGTGGGTTCTGTTCTAAGGGCCCACCAAAAATCGAAAATCGCCGGAAAGCGGAACCTGCGATTTTCGGCGTGTGCACGTGCACAAACCGGCAATTTCCCCTTATGCACGTACACACCTTCAGCAACCACCCGTTCTGCGCATGCGCACCCTCGGCAACCACCCGTTCTGCACATGCTCACCCTCGGCAACAACCAGTTTTGCGCATGCGCAGACATAGTGGCCCCCATCTCGGTGCCGCTGTATCGGCGGATCGGCGAAACGTGGGGCGCTGAGAGCGGGGCCTTGCTGTATTTAAATGTATGTTTTATCACTGCACCCTACACCTTGATAAAGTGCTTGCGTACGAAACGCGTAGGTGCGTTTTCCCTCTGCCATCCATTTTTGAGCTGCACAATAAATATTTTTATTTGGAGTTGCCCTGTATTACCTTCATTTTTTCTTTGGCTATCGTTGCTGTGCTCCAATTTCACCTACTACTTTCTAAAATGAACAAACCCCCTGGAGAAAGGCAGACAAAACCACCAATACAAACCCAAAGAAATTGGCGCTCATAAGGTTATTGGTGCAAAATCCACTAAGAAAGCATGATAACAGCTGTGAAGTCCCAGCTGTGTGAGTAAGATGGCAGTGAATGAAGCACACAAATGCATACAAAATATCCCCCCTCTTTAGAATCCCTGCAGCTAAGCAAAACTATAAAGAATTTGGCAAAATTGTAGTTGTCTGGTTCAAATCACTAAGATTGCCTATTGCTGACTTTTGGTAACTTTGGTTGTTCTTTGGATGGCACCTTTAGAAAAATCGTTAAGATTTGGAAATGTACACTGCGTAGCACCAATTTGACACAATCTTGTAGACAGTAGAGTTTTAATCCTTAGGCTGCCCTCATGAGGTTCTCTGATGTCACAAGAGCCAGCCGTAAAGGAATATAGGAAAATATTATGGAGGAGAACTGGGATCACATACCCAATTCAATGATGATATTAATGGCGATGTTAATGTTTTAATGTCATTTTAATGAAGGTCACAAGCAGAGCTGATGAAAACATTTATGAAGGTGAATTGAGCACCATTTCTCACAGCTACTCTTGCATTTAAAAGTTTTGTATGGATGCATTATAAAGGATGTGAGCTTATGTTTTAGTATGAGAAAGTCAATAGTAAATGGCATGTAGTACGAGGTCCCCCTTCTGCCTCAGTGTGTGACATCATTAGAGCACTTCCACATGACTGATCTACGGGTGGGGACACTTACCCCCTAAAAATGTTGTTTGCATATTAACAAACTTTTATATGCATTACAGCAAGAGGAGGATTAAAATATTTAAAGGCAAATATACAATGATTATTGAGGATTATATTCATCCTGCTTTCACTTTGCATAATTATACATGTATACAGTATAATTAGGAAGGAAGTAATTATATGGCAAACATACATGCAGACTATTTACTGTAAATAGAGCATAATCTACTTTCCTTCAAAGTCAATAACCTCTTCATGTAGACTTGTACAAGCAAAGTCCTAGACTTTGCTGATCTGGGATTGAGTTTTCTGCTGCTTAGCATTTGTATCCGAACCAAAATCCCAGCATGGTGTTACCTGCAAATAATGCTTTCTCCTGCTCATCAAACTCTCATCTAGGGTATATGCTATTTAGCATTTTTTATTTTTCTCTGTCCAAAATCCCAGTTAGGTGTTGATTTCTTTTTTGTCCATGCATAAGTATAGCCAGAATTCAGCTGTCTTTATTTGTCCATCTATAACGGGGTAATTTGTGGTTAATAATTGTATCAAATGTAGGCTTTTCTTTTGGGTACAGCTGAAAAGCAAAAGGATTAAAAGGTACAAATACATCATGGCACATGGTCTAGATTTGTGAAACTGTGCACCTTAAGGTCTATTTAAGACAATGGGCAAGTAAGTACCCTAAAACTTAGAATCTAGGCTGTTTCTAAATGTCCTTGCTGCTATCTATCTATTTCTCTATTCCTTCTTCCCTCTACATACCTGTGTCAATTCTCTACCTCATTATCAAGTTGTTGCAGCCATCTTATACACAAATCTTCTTTCTCTGCACTCCCATTAAGTGTTCCTTTGGTTCAGAGTCTATTTAGAAATCTCTCAGAGGAGGAGAGGGGGTGGGGTGGGGCTGGGGGTGCTAAACATTGATAGTTACGGAAGGGAGGGGAGGGTTAAGAAGAGGGTAGAAACGTATATTAAGGTTGGAGGCAGTTGTTCCTACCTCGTCCTTTCCGGACTGGTCCAGAAGTAGCAGCCCCAGCGTAGCAGGGAATTCTGAAGCAAAGCACAGCGTAGAAGCAGCAGAAGACATTCGAGGGTTCCAGTTGAAGAGGCGGTCATGGAAGAGTCCTGGCTTGTGAACCTGAGGGAAGAAACAGAGAGAAGAGGTGCTATCTGGCTGCTGGAGTGCATTCTGGGATGAGGAGTGGCAACCGAGGAGGGGGACTCGGAGGAGCTGAAAACCAGATGGAAGTGGGCGCCAAGGTGGTAGGAGTAACAGTCACGGAGGTGGGCCAGGAAGAAGCCAGAGTTGAGACGGAAAGAGCATCAGAGGTCCCTGGTTGCAGTGCGGTTCATGGGAGGAATGGTGCAGGAGAACTAAGGGGAGTCCAGTATAGGAAATAGGATGGTGGTGTCGGCATGAGATCCGGAGTGGATGGTAGCTGCAGAGGTGAGAGGTGGCCTGTGGGGGCAGAGCTGGAGAGGGGGCAGAGACATAGACAGTCCCACCTCCAGGACAGCTTAGACCATCTGGAAGATGGAGAGTGGCGGGTGATAGTATGGTGCGGCAGAATATATATCTGCACTGGACCTCACAAAAGGATACTGGCAAATACCTTTAAAGGAAGGCTATAGATGCAATTCCGCCTTCGCCACCCCCTTGGATTATACCAGTTTGTGACGATGCCATTTGGTCTGCATAGAGCCCCGGCCACGTTCTAGAGACTCATGGATAAGGTTCTAAAACCCTATAGGGGTTGTGCCACAGCCTATCTTGGCAACATAGTCATTTATAGTAAGCAGTAGCGGCCCCATCTAAACAGGCTAATAGCAATTCTCAGGTTTTTAAGAGAGGCAGGTCTTACTGCCAACCCTAAGAAATGCATGTTAGGGAAGGCTTAAACAAAGTACCTCGGCTATGCCGTTGGGGGTGGGAAAGTAAGGTCTTTCCATGGACAAAAACACAGTTGTTATCTTTTAGGTTTAGCGGGTTATTACCATTGCTTCAACCCAAACTATTCCGCTATTACAGCTCCCCTCACTCACCTCACTAGAAAGAATCCCTCTGTCCAAGCAGTGTGGTCTAGGACAGGGGTGCGCAAACTTTTTCATCTGCGCCCACCTGCCTGTTCTCTCCACTGCATGTGCCCTCCCCCTGCCTTTTCTCCAGCGTTTTCTGAATGTAAGCCCATGGAATAATTTGATGACGCGTTGCCAGAAGTCGCCAGAGACAAGTTAAGGCACCTGCAGAGGCCTTGCGCGCTTCCCTAGCATTTAATTTAAATGTTGTGGGAAAGAGCGCGGGCCTCTTTAAGCGCCGTGCCTCCCCCAGAAAATTTTACGCCCCCCAGTTTGCATACCACTAATCTAGGGAATGGCAGAGAGCTTTCAAATAGTTGAAGAAATGTCTGTTGTAGGGTCCCACCGTTAAGAGCCCAGATTTTGATTCCCTTTATACTACAGTTCTTTAATGTAAGACATGGGCCGTTCTGTCCCAACAGTTTGAAGGAATAGAACACTCTATCCTCTTTCTCAGTCTGAAGTTATGCCCAAAGGGGGGGGGGGAACTACACAGTTATTGAAAAGAATGCCTCATTGTAAAATGGGCGATTGAGGCCTTGAGACACTACCTAGCAAGGGTAAATTTTACCCTGGTAACAGATCACGCTCACCTGAAATGGTTAAATTCCATGAGACACTCCAACACCAGGTTTACCAGGTGATATATGACCCTCTAACCTTTCTCGTTAGAGATTCACCACAGACCTGTTAAAGAAAACACCAATGTGAATCTTCTCTCTCAAAAAGGAGTGGAGGGTCGGGCTTCAGTCGTGTAGGGCCCCAGCCACACACAAACCGGGGAGGAATGTGACAGGGTGAATTCCCTGTCTATGTATAAAACATACGTGCAACTCCTAGTTCCCAGCCTGACAGCCGGCTGAGTTAATTAGCTTATTCTGCAGAATCATTAGAGGGCTTTAGAAGCCTAGCACCCCTCGCATTCTGTGTTCCTGTGTGTGAGAACACACACTCCCTGGGGCTCTGAGGAGGAGAGGAGGAAACCCAGGGACAAGGCTTTTCATATACATCTGTGAGACTGCTGAACTCTGAAATCTCCCTTTACCATCAAGACTGTGTACCCTACAGAAGGTTTTGTGAATTAAGTGAACTCAGGCGCAAAACAACTTAAAAGTGATAATTACAATATTAGAAGATATAGTGAATTTAATCAAAAATAAAGATTAACCAAAAACGTGATATTTAATAATATAATAATATGTGCTAATTAATAACCCGGCTCAAACCCTCTGGTGGGACCTGTTTCACAGGTTACAAGGCGTAAGATATATTTCGAACAATCCAGGAGGAGCATATAAGGGATAAAGGAAAAGAGAGAATACACAATTTAAGTGCAGATATATGGAATGCAGAAATCTGGCTTATGCTGTAATCTTGGCTCAGGTGTTCAGCCTACTCACAAGATTCAGATGGATAGTGAGCAGTTTGCAATTTGGGCTGCTACCCGTATGGAATAAATGCAGTCTGAATCTCCCTCAAGGGCACACATCATTAGTGAAAAACGGAGGGTCACCGCACTCTCACCGCCTCCCCTGGGCCTTCTGAGCCTCCTCTGCGTGTAGTCTGCAGTTGAGGCCTGTCTCGTTGCGCCTGTCCAGGTGTGTGACGTCATGGCTCCTCGGCTAGAGAACTACGGATCACCTTCAGGTCCAAAAAGATGCCACTCTACGCGTTTCGCCCAGTCTGAATGGACTGTATCCGGCTTCGTCAGGAGTGTCACTCCTGACGAAGTCAGATACAGTCCATTCAGACTGGGCGAAACACTCAGAAGACCCAGGGGAGGCGGTGAGAGTGCGTTGACCCTCCGTTTTTCACTAATGATGTGATAAATGCTTGTTTTTATTATGCACATTGTAAGTGCGCACTTTTATATCTTTTATACATAAAATTTGTTTATCAGACTGATCGCGCTATGTAGTGTTCTCTTATCTCTCCTATATACATCTACATATTGCTAAGTGCGCCCTTGAGGGAGATCCAGACTGCATTTATTCCATACGGGTAGCAGCCCAAATTGCAAACTGCTCACTATCCATCTGAATCTTGTGAGTAGGCTGAACACTCGAGCAAAGATTATAGCATAAGCCAGATTTCTGCATTCCATATATCTGCACTTAAATTGTGTATTCTCTCTTTTCCTTTATCCCTTATATACGCCTCCTGGATTGTTCGAAATATACCCTACAGAAGGCACAGCCCCCGTGGGAATAAAAACTGAGCATTTCTGGAAAAGGGCACAGCCCTGTTTAGGACTGTTCTAACCTGCTGAAAGTAAGCTCTCATGTGTTCCACGTTTTGTGGCTGAATAAAAGCCTATACTCAGAACACCCACTTGTCTTTGCAGCCTACCTGCAAATGGTGGAATGGCTACTGTACGTTTTTTAGAGTCACTCAACAATGGTGAGATGGTAAGAGTCATGGGTGTAATAGGACAGGGTTCAACTGGTGAGTTTTACTTTACAGAAGTGTGAGGGGGGCTGGTCGACAGCTTCAGTAGAGAGCTTCCTGGCAGGTTTAGCCTTTATTTATGGATTATTAGGGCTGCAGGATTTGTCCAAGTATTTCCTGGTGTGGCGGGTGGTAGTGGGATGGAGACGGCAGACTTGAAAGGCAGACGTTATATGGTGCCAATATCGGCTGATATGTTGGTAAGATTTGTGGGGCTAACGGATGTTATGTGCTCGGATGGTTTTGAAGCTGCCTGTGTCTCCTTAGCATTTTGGGGTAATTGAGGGTGAGTTGGTCAGTGCATCTGAGAGAGGGGAAGGGTATTAAGGAGTGATGATGCATTTTTGTGCGAAGGACGATTGAGTTTTCTGATAAGGTGGTCAAAAATGAAACAGAGGGGAAAATTAAGGTGGGATCGTGAGTGTCGCTGTCTTAACTAAGTTGCAGTTTTATTTACCCGGTGAGGTTAGTGGGGTTTTTTGGGGGTAAGGCCAATTGTGGGGGTTCCCTTGTTGTTGCATACAGATGGGTCTGTTCTGTAGCGTTTCTGATTATCATAGGTTCTGAAGTGGATCTTGGCGGAGTTGGGGTTGCGGCATCTAAAGGGGAGTGCCATTCCTTTAGGATTGGGGCAGCGTCAGAGGCAGCGAGGTTACAACTGAGTGAGGAAACCATTATGCATGTGGAGAGGTGGTCTTTACCAAGGTTTGGGAGTTATGTGAGACCGGACATGAGCTAGTGCATTTTAATTTGTATTTTTAGGTTGTTCTTGGCAGAATGCCTGGATATAATATGTCCACAATGAGTGGAAAAGAAGCCTGGTAGGAAGCATTTGGGTGTCAGGGGGGATCTTGGTAGATTGTTATGGTTTGGTAAAAGAGAAATGAGGGTACTGCAGCTTTTGCCTGAAGTTTGGAGATGGACTAGTGTTTATGGGTTGCCAAGGGTTATAGTGTTGCATGGCGGGGGTAATGATCTAACAGCAGTTCAGTAATTGGATTTGTTGAGGATGATGCAAAAAGTGGTTGTGCAGTTATTGGCAGGTATTGGTAATTCGTTCTCGCTTTGTTTGGAAATTGCTCCCAGGGTAGTTTGGAAAGGGGCTAGATATATTAGGGCAATTGAGCTATCTAGAAGGAAGGTAAATAAGGCAATGTTGTAGTTTGTAATGGAGCCTAGGGGGTTTCACTTGAGGGTGGTCGCTTAGGCCATTTCAGAATGGATGGTGTCCATGTCGGACATAGAAAATTATATTTTCAATTTGAGTTTGCAGAAGAGCTTGAAGAAGGCAGTTTGTTTGTTGGTGGCTATAAGGGCAGTAAATGCCCTTGCTGGTGGTGGGAAGCTGTTACAGGGGAATGGGACCCTGACAGAAGTTGGGTCTTTGTGGGGAGGTCTAAGGTACCTCCAGTAGTTGTTTTGGGGAAGGCGGTGTCATACTTGGCTTGGGCGACCGGTATGGGAGAGAACTTTCAGTTGTTATGTTTGGACCCAGTGGCTTAGGCAACAATTGGCAAATAGGAAGTACAAGCTGGGGGTATCCCTCCGGCTTATGTTTTGGTTGCAAAGCAACTTTGCAGGGTTTTGGTTAAAATTTGTATTTATCAATAAAGGGGGTGGGGGGAAAGTAATGCTATTTTCCTTCTGTAGATCAGGTTTCTTCAACTGGCAACCCATGGGCAAATTGTGGCCCACAGAGGGCCTTGGATGTGGCCATTGGACTCTCTGCTCCTGCTAATTGTATACTAGTTGCTTAGGTAGTTATGTGCAGTTTTATCACACTGAAACTCACTTGTATTGTGTTACGCCGGTGCTGCCCACAGACCAGACCCGTCCCCTGAGCTGAAGGGGAAAGTGGTAATACACGCACCCGCAGCAAAGGGAGCGTGTCCGGAGTGTGGTATGAAGCGTTGCCAGGCCAGGTGTAGTAAGGTAGACAATACTTGCCAGTACCGGTTGTAGAGATAGAGTGAAGGATGCCTTGCCAAAGTCAGGGAGTGGAGAGTGGAGATAGGTCGTTGTCCAAGCCATGTTCAAGGGGTTACCAGAGTGAGCGTTGTCCAAGGAGTGCCGAGATCGAGAGCCAGAGGGGGTAGTCGTACAAGCCGCGTCAGAACCTATGAAAACACTGAGAGAATCCAGAACGCCGATTCCTGACATATTGTAAGTTAAGACAGGGGTACGCAAACTTTCCCCCTGCGCCCTCCGGCCTACTCGCCCCCCTCCTTACTTTGTCTTTGGTGTCAAATGACACTGCGTTGCCATGGTGACGAGTCGCCGAAGACAAGGTGAGAGAAGTTGCAGAGGACTCACTTGATCCCTCGGCTTTTAATTTCAATGCCTTTGGGAAGAGCGTGGGGCTTCTGCAACCGCCACGCCCCCCATGGAGAATCTTGAACCCCCCCAGTTTGCACACCCCTGAGTTAAAGCAATGTAAATACATATGGTACAGATGTTAGAAAAGCTTGCAAAATGTGCAGTATCTAAAATGACATTATAATTAGCTGGCCCTTCCACTCTTTAATGCTTCTTGATCGGCCCTTTAGAACTAGTTGAAGAACCCTGGTGAAGATATTTGATTGCACCATTTAATGATTCTTGATCCAGGGTGAGAAGGGAGCGATATTCTCAGGAACACACCATAAAAGAATAGAAAGGCAATAATAGGGTAGTATATCAACACAATAAATGGTCAGGTGAGGTCTTGGCTCTGTAGAAGTGCCTACTTACAACAAATCAGAATTTAAACATATTGAGCCAATAGAAAGCAGACTGGATCCCCAGCAGAAAAGGATATTCAAAGCAAGAGACGTAGCAGGGGAAAACTTCTCCAACAGGTATGGTACGGAGGGGTTACAGGATCACTCCAATTCGTGATGAGACCATGAAAGACAGAGGCAGACTATAGTGTAGATCGTCATATAAAATTTATAAAAAGCAAGGTAAGAAATGTACTTACAATAAGTACACCACGCATGTACACATAACGTTTTCTTTAGACAGTAGAGTGCTGTGTCCGTGTGGAACCGCTTGCTGTGCCGTCTCTGACTCCCGTCGTGCTGCCGATGGATGGCGTCTGACGTCACATCCGGTGAGGGAGTGACAATGTCCGTTCGGGAACCAGGTAAGCAAACAGCGAGGAAAAGACCACAGCAGACTCTACCGTCTTCACTTCTGGAGCAGATGCAGCAAACTAACGGATAGCTCTACGCGTTTCACTGTGTCAAGACAGCTTCCTCAGGAGCAAGTGCACATTGTCACTCCCTCACCGGATGTGACGTCAGACGCCATCCATCGGAAGTTTTCCCCTGCTACGTCTCTTGCTTTGAATATCCTTTTCTGCTGGGGATCCAGTCTGCTTTCTATTAGCTCAATAGACCACTGCTGTTTAAATTCTGATTTGTTGTAAGTAGGCACTTCTACAGAGCCAAGACCTCACCTGACCATTTATTGTGTTGATATACTACCCTATTATTGCCTTTCTATTCTTTTATGGTGTGTTCCTGAGAATATCGCTCCCTTCCCACCCTTGATCAAGATACTGCTATAAGGAATCTGTACAAATTCCTTGGAAGGTTGAGAATCTTTTCGGGTTCACTATCTATTATATCACATTTTGTCTATATTCACTTGTATTCACATTATATGCACATAATTCCCTTTTGTGGTGTTTTAGTGCCATTTCGAATCACTTTGGTTTACCATTTAATGATTTTCATACTTGTATATACAGATTTAGGAAGACTTACTGTTCCCAATGCTGCGGCTGAAAAAGCAAACAGTCACAGTACTGGGGACAGTATATGTATCAATCATGCAGCGGGGGGGTTAATGCTTCTGGTTTGGACCCCCTGCAGTTTTAATTCACTCTGGGCCACAATCGCCACGTCACGGAACCGCAAGTGGCTGTGGCAACATGGTAAGTCTTGCTACATCTGTAAAGTATCAAAAGAATTGCCACACAATTTATAGTAAATTCTAAATTAATCAGCTTGTCAAGTAAAGAATCCATACTGTATATTTATTTTGCTCATTGTGAAGAAGCAAATACCGTACCATTTAATATCTATGCATTTTGCAATATATTTTCTTAGCCTGAAAATCCGTTTCTCATTGTGTATTCTGCATTTTGGGTTAGATAAAAACAGTGCAGACATATTTCTTCTCACAAGAGAACCGTATCTTGATTTAAACACAAAAAAAAATACTGAACAATTGAACCAAAAAAAAAAAAAGGAAATAAGAAAAAGTAATTGCAAAGTAATAAAAATATGTTTTTCCAGACTACTGGTCAACAGAAAAAGCATAGTTTCTCCCAGACTGAGAAATGAGGCTGTGCTGCTTTTCTTTGTATCTTTCCAGGTGGTTTTAATATTTCTTTAGATGTGCCCATTTTATCATGCAAAGTTTTATTTTTTTATGTGTAGGTACACGTTCAGTTGATGCGAGCAATTTAATTCTCCCACTATAATTCAATATGTACAATATCTTCAAGCAATAATACAAACTATTTAATCTGCTGTGCATTCTGCATCAAAGTGCAATAATAACAAGTCAGGCAGGAACTGCATTCTTTCGCTCCCAATATCTCTGGTCTACTCTGAAAAGGGTTTATCGAGCTTTGTGCTTGTGGTGAAAAGCCTTTGAATGTGGGTGCATGTGTTCTTTGAGTAGCACAGAAAATCCATCTGCTCTTTCTGAGCTACTTCTACATTCTGTGCCAAAATGGGGCTAAAATTCAGTGTGAAACGTTGATTTGACAGCCCAGCATTATTTAGGATGTCTGAAAGTAATCCTTAACCAGGAGGGACGTAGCTGATTAATCCATCCTCCTCGTTTGACAGATTTAATAGCTACATGAACCTCAGGAGAGCATAATATGACTCAATGGTCCAAATATTTAGGAAACTACTGTTGGATTAGGAAGGTGACAATGTAAGATACATGTCTGAAAACCATCTATTTGTACCCTTGAAAAAAGAAGAAGCCTTAATAAACTGCCATTAATTTTAAATGGATTTGAAGCAAAAGGTGACATTGTGTACACATTTGCATATAATTTCCCAGAATCCTTGGCTGCATTGGAAGCACTGTATGCTAAGAGATAATGGGGAAAAGCAGGGTTGCAGGCCTGTCTGCGACATGTGAATGTGCTCACAAGTGCTATTTTTATTTGCTATAAAATTTTTGAAATATGTGGCTTTCGGCAGAAAACATCAACATGCATTCCTAATATTCATAACCTAAAATGTGCTTTCCGATACAGAGCGCAGACAGCAAGGCTTTGTTGTGCTGAGAGGTATATGACAAGTGTATTCTATTTACATTTCCTATAGAACAAACCTATAGAAATGTAGCCATGCTGTAAAATGGCTGCAGTCATCTCTCCTGCTGACAGTAAGGCCTGGTAAGTTATGGGCATGCCAGCAGTAATTATGGAGGTTTGCCCTCACACCCTGGTGAGGTGCCCTATGTATGGATGGGAGTGGTCACAGGCCCTGACTCCCTGGTTGGTGATGTCAGAGTTGTGTCAGCCCCCAGAGGATACATAAGGCACAGCACTGATCAAAAGTTAGTGGTTAGAGGAGTTCAGAAGTTGTTGCTAGGCTGTAAGAGTAATTACGTTACAAGCTGCGGAACTATGAGACTGTGACCAGGGACCTGGCACAGGGTAGATATCCCTACGGGGATAGGGAATCCCTAATCAAGGAGGAATATACCTTTCAGAGGGAAGCTGCTGGACAATCATGTGTGGCTAAATACACCCATTGTGGAGGGCAGCTAGCCACATCCAACAATAAAGATGTTCCTGTTGAAAGATACCCCCGTGTATAAGTGTGGAGTGATTACGCAGGGGGCTGCACCACAGAGGAGTTCCTCACCAGGACCATCCACAAGCTCAAGCTGGGATCCTGATGAGGTGGAGGCGCTGCACTGGATCTAGGTAGGACTCGAGCACACTACCTCAGCTGCCTGTCTGGGTTGGCAATCCCCAACACAGCATCATGCGGGAGACTCAGGAGTCCTGTTGCCAACAGGTGCACCACCAGACATCACACTGTAATGGGGACTGGTTAGACCACAGGGGCCAATATGAGATTGGGTGGGTCAGGCTAGTTCAGAAAACCCGTTACAGAACCTTTGGCAGATAAGATGAAATCGAAAAACAAGTACATCTGTAACAGCAAAATAACACAAAATTATATTACCAAACAAACAAAATAAGCAGAGTTTAACAATTAGTAAGTTATTTAGCTAGTTTAAACTAGTTATACTTTAGTTGCAAATCAACTGTAATGAAGCTCAACTAATATGATATAATACTAATCTTTATGTTGTAACATACCAATTGAAGTCATTCTATCAACATCTATGCAAACATAATTGAGTACCATTCTCCAAAAAAGGACTTCTGCAATCATAATGGTCCTAAAGGTACCTAGGAATACGTAAGTGTGTGGGACACAGTTACTGACCATTAAAAACAGGATCAAGTTAACTTTAAATATTGGGTATTTCGCAAGGTTGATATAATTTGATGATAACATTATGAGAGGCGTTAGGAGAAATACAAGTGGTTGACAAAGAGGAACTTAATAAAAGATTTTGTTTTAAACGGTTTAAATGATAATTTAGTCCCCTTTTGCCACGAAATGACCAATAGCAGTTACATGTTTAACCCTTTGAGTGTCGGGGGGGTGACGGCCCCTTCCGCATAGCTTTTAATATCGGTCATGTGACCACGGTGACCATTTTTTCAAGAAACAGAAGAGAAGGAGTCCTGATACTCCATCTCCTCACTGGGAACACAGGACGGGAGCTAAGTGGCAAAAAAACTCAGTTGAACATGATGTAGTCACTACGTCATGGGGTCCCCAGACTGCCAGTCCCCATTATGTAGTGAATTCAAAGAGTTAAGAAATTAAAATCAGACAGCAAAAAGTATTTTTTTTACAGAAATTTTCTAAAGCTGCTGGTTTAAATGATAATCTGAACCATGGAAGGTGTTTCACTTTCTTAAAAGGGGCAATCCCACATTGAACCAAAGCGTGCCAATTGCAGTGGCATGTTTAAGAGGTTACATCTGGGCAATTGATGCATTTTTTCACAAAATGTGATACCTTTAATTATTTACAGTTGTTATGTAAACATGGTGAACGGGGCCGCCGACAGCTTTCCTGGGGCTGAGGACTAGAGTTTCCACCGGGTACTCTCCTGGTGTCGGCGGCCTTGCGAGCCTCCCCCTCTTTTACACCTCCTTGCTCTAAACCCCCTCTATTTCCCCTGTCTCTCCATGTATTTCTCCCCCATCCTCTGTCACTCTTCCTCTCGCACTCCCCTACCTTTCCCTTTCACTCCCTCCATCCACCTCCCCCCTCTCTCCCTCACCATCCCCTCTCACTGTTCCTCACTCCCTCTTGCACCCACTCTCACCTCTCACACTTTCCCTCCCCTTCGCTATCACTTAATGACCCCCTCTCACTCAATCCTGCTCCTTCCATCCCCCCTCCTCATACTCATTCTCTCCTGGCCACACATGTAATAATCTCCCCCCACGACACACACACACACACACACACACAATACCCATACAATTCCCCCCCCACAATACACACACTGTAATTCCCACCCACAATAACACCCCCTCAATACACACAATATAATACTCCCCACAATACACACAATATAATACACCCCACAATAAGACAATAATATCCCCCCACAATACACACAATAATACCCCCAACACAATGCACACAATAATACCCCCCACACAATACACCCAATAATACCTCCCAAAACACAGAATACCCCCCACAAGACACATAATAATACTTTAATTTCCACAAAATACAAACAATAATACCCCACACACACAATCCACACAATAATACCCCCCCACAATGCACACAATAATACTCCCCCAGACAATATATAAACAATAATTCACACACAGACACACAATACAGACAGACTTACCTTGGGAATGGTCTCAGACCTCTGGTACCGCTGCAGTACACGCACGAACGTGGAAGTTCAGACTGAAATCCGGGCTAGCTCAGCTTCCGGCGTGCAATGGCATGTGAGGGAGGTCGGGCACAAGAGAGAGGCCCGCAGCAGCTGGGGAGAACTGGGACCAGGCAGACAGACACAGAAGTTGGGCCTGACTTCTGGCCAGGCCCAACTTCCAGTGCCGGCCAACCGGGTCCTCCGTAGCCCCCGGGCCCGGGACAGTTGTCCCTGCTCTCCACCCACCTGTCGATGGTCCTGAAGGTGAGCTGAGACTTGGGAGGGGTTTGATTTCCACTAGCTACTCCCTTTTGTCTGTTGTGGCTACAGTTTGTGTTAAGAATGTCCTTACATACCTCTCTCCCACTCCGCTTATCTTTATTGACTCCCTGATAAGGACAGGATCGTAAGACATACAATTTGTATAGAAACAAATTCACGTGTCTCAAAAAGGTCCACAAACCAGCCTCCCCTGCTGTCAGGGATTCTGGGTAATAACATGAAAATGAGCATTTTTTGCTTCCTATCCATTTTTACTTGGATTCCTATTAGCTGAGGCCTATCACATTACACGACTTTTTCAGCACAGCCTGAGTTAAAGAAGCTTTTTCGTCTGTCTGCATCTATGATATTTGCTAAATGTTTCGCTATTTAAGGTTCTGTGACATGTTTCCCTTGGAATCGAATTGGGGGAGGGGAGAATGCTAAAAATTATGCAAAAACATGATCTTTGAGCATGCAAGGAAGCTCCCCCTCCCTCCCCATAAACTTACATATAAATAAATAACCACAAAATGAAGGTCTGAAGGTACAACGTACGAGGCTTTTATATAAGCAGATAATGTACCCTGATAAGTGCCAACCTTGATAGCGTGCGTAAAGGTCGATGGTACCCAAACCATTGCCCGCAAGACCACCAAGCCCGCAAGACCACCAAGCCGAGCACCCAACCGGCCTGGCTGTTTAGCGAAAATGGGCTCATGAAAATCATGTACTAATGAGCCCTGCCCACTTGCTGCCCCAGCCACTACAGGCTTTTCCAATGTTTTATTTGTTCCTCTCCCCATTTATAAGTCCTTTTTTAAAGTTTTTTTAAAGTCTTTTTTTTAAGTCTATTCCCCTTTTTTAAGTCCATTCCCTATTATTAATAACTCCTTTTTTAGCTATGAGCTATTTAGTAGCTATTTTTATATTATTACCTACACAGCCTCATTTTGTATATATTTATAATTTTATTTTTATTTGATGTAGTCTTTTTTGCTTTATTGTCCCGGTCTAGTATCATTGCTGACATTGAATCATCAGTGAAGAGTGTTGAGTAGCTTTATTATGAGTTGTCTGTTTTTAACCCTGGTTGTTTTTTACTAATCCATGCTGTTTATGTGTTTCAGCATTCTCCGCACATCCTTTTTCAATTTTGGAATGATTATTATGTGAAGGATGAGACAGGGTGTTTAGCATTTGTTTAAAAATATTTTTTAGCAATTGTATAAACTTCTCTGTTATTGCATACAATCCATGATAAAATCTGTTTTTATTTTATAGTATATTGTGAGTTTTTGTAAGCTGATGGTTTAATTGTATTTTAAATATTGTATTACAGATTTGTATGACTTGTTTTTAGTGCATACTATTTAGGCATTCAAGTAGGGAGATGCCTGGTGCAATTCAGCACAGGTATTGCCAATTAGAACAAGCATTACCATCTCTGCTAATTACTAGCTCACTATGTAGGATCCAGCTGAGTTAGTTCTATTTCCAATGCCTAGTTTGGTATATAAGTACATTCAAGTTAGTATTGAACATGACCCCAGATGAAGTTCAGTGGGAAGAAACCGGTTGGGCTTTTTTGATGCTTTGAGGCTGCTGAGACGACCGTGACGCGGCGGAGTGCCCCCACTGAGGGTGAGAGACGCTGGCGGAGGCAATCGCGGTTTGTTCCTGACTGAGAAGTGGAGCGGTCGCATTGGGAGCTGTCATCTAAGGGCTGGGACCCGCTGCGCCCGGCGGCGCGGGCGGCCGCACGAGCCTTCCCCACCAGCAGGGGAATCCTCCGGAGCCGGTCCCAGTCCCCCCTGGCTGCACAGCTCACTACACGCTGTGACGATGGGATTCAAGAGAATTGTAATCCCAAGCGGCGACGCGTCACGTGGTGTGGCTGTGAGCCAATGAGGAGGGGAGGCTTCGGGGAGCGGGGAGGAGAGTGTGGGGGGAAAGCAGCGATTTTAAATAAACTGCAGCTCCAAGGAAGTCCCCCCTGCTCTCTCCCACAGATTCTCTCCTCTTGGGGGGGGGGGTCCCCCTTCCGATCCCCCCCCCACCCACCCCCCCGTGTGTATTTGTGAGTGCGTGAGTGCCTGTCTGTGTGTTCCTGTCTGTCTGTGTGTGTGCCTGAGTGCGTGAGTGCGTGTCTGTGAGGAGTTGAGGGGCTCAGCGACAGCGGCTGAGGGGCTGAACGGCTGAGGAGTTGAGGGGCTGAATGGCTGAAAGGCGGTCCCGCCCCCTCACGTCATGGCCGCACCCCACACATCATGGGCGCGCCCCCCACCCGTTTTGGCCATGCCCCCAGCCCTGCTCGGAAAAATGGTCCCTTTGGACCGGAAAAAGCCCCAAGTGCCTCTCCACGCGCCGCCTTAGCCTCAGCCTCAGGAGAAGGGTTGAAGTGCGCACAAAGTCACTTCTTGTTTAGCGGGGAAAGTGTGAGTGTGTTACCATTCCCCTCTGTGTTGTCTGTCATCTTAAGTAAATGATAATGCACTATACTCTGCATTTGTGTTCTTTTCTTCATATGAGGGTCTACAAAGAGTCTGCTGACCTGGAGAATCCTCTACTTGGAGTTACAGTATTATGTGTTTTTCAGTGCTAATCAACACTGGGATCATTTGCACATATTAACTGTTTTATCACTTTGCGCCACAAACACTGTTTTGTTTAGGCTTTTCCACACCATAGAGCCCCGATCTGGCAAGGTTAACGCGCACTTACCCCCCATATGACAAATACACCCACATGCCTTGGAATCCCCACCTCAACCATGCGAGACATCAAAGTCTTTCCTTCATTTTGTTCTTTTTTTTTTTTTTCAAAGGATGCATCAAATACAATTATCAACAATATAACAGTATAACCATTCAACCCTAACGGTATCACGCATAACAAAGACACCGGTGGCCAGGAATCTTCCTGGCAGGGTGTGGACCGGTTTTCCTGCCCCTGCCCAGGATTTAAAATCCCCATTCCCCACATCACCCCCTGCCGTGGGGAGGGGGAGGGGCAGAGCATGCCAGACAGCAAGTACACAGGTGAGTGGAGGGAGGGGGGAAAACCAAGCCTAGGCGATCATGTGCCTCGTCGCTAAAGGGGCTCCAGGCTGCTTGACCTTGGAGCCTGCGAGGAAGCACCCCCTCCCTCCCTGCATTGACCTCCTGTAAACTTACATATAAATAAATAACAACGAAGATCTGGAGGTACAATGGCCTCGGCTTTCAAACAGATAATGTACCCTGATAAGTGCAAACCCTGACAGCGTACTCACCTCTAGGGTAAAGGCCGATGGTACCCAAACCATGGCCGGCAAGACCCACCAAGCCCAGGGAATCTTGCACAAATGAATCCTGCCCACTCGCTACCCCCAAGCACCACAGAGCTTTTCTGCAGCATACAGCCCCTGTCTGGCAAGGTTAAAGCGAACTTACCCCCCAACAGCCATCACCCACAGGCATTTAACCGCCTCAAACTAGCCCCGTACCTCCAGACCTGCATAGCCTCTCCTAAAGCCTTGTTAATTTCCTTTCTTGTTTGCTCCACCACCCTACTGTATCTCGCCGAGCACTCTTCCATGCCGCTCTGTGAACAATATCTGACCACACAAACCGCCCCGCAGCTCACCTGAATCTAAAGATAAATAATTCTTCACTGACCTAACTAAATCCAATGATGTTAACGACCCCACATCATTGCCCCGACGTGAATAATCAATTTTGTGGTGGCCTTTTCACTCGCCCATAAATACCACCACTTGGTAATTACTTTAAACACGGCCAATCTTACCACCTCAGCCAGACCCACCGAGGGCAAGGCCGTGCAACTACAGTGAGCCAAAATCTCATCCTAACTTCAACTGATGCCCAGGTTTCCCCTTCTAGGTGAGATCAATCCCTGCCTTTACCTCAACTCATCTGGAGCAACACCAGTCTTGCGAGCTACCTTCTCTTGGAGTAAAATGTTACACTTAGCGCTCCAAACCCAACGTTATAAAGCGCCTTTGAACTGAATCAAAGAACCTCAAAATGGGTTCAGAGAACCTAAATCAATAATAAGAACCTTTTAGAGATGTGGTGGGTTTAAATATCTTACATTAATACCTTTGACAAGACCAGTGCACATACACGTGAATAAAGTAAGAAAGTGATAAAGGTGAAAAATAATTATAATTAAACAACCATTGCTTGCAGCTCAAACCCTTAATATCAATTGATTCCTCAATTCTTCACCGCTGTTCTGAACCCAGTCTGCTGAAATACCATGAAATCTTCCTTCCCTAGATATTCTACTGCGCTTAGCTTTTACATGCCGCCGAAACCAGCTGTTAATTCACGTATGTGCGCCCAAACAACTCTCATCAATTTAGCCCACGCCAGCTGGGTCAACCAAGGAGCCAGGCCACCCAATCACAGCCTCTCCACCTAAGGCAGGTGCTACCCGCCAGGGCAAAAACTGACCACTGGCAACCTGGCAGGGCCCCTTCCCCCTACAGCCGCCACAGCCCCATGTGGGTACTGTTGCCGTGCATAAGACCCCCACATGCAGAAAAATGGTATCTAACAATAAGCTCACTGGCACAGCCAGATCCCTGATAGAAGGGAGCCAAACCTGCCCCCAATATGCCATGTGGTCAACTGGAGAGCCCCACAGAATAAGTGGGGATTCAACCCCATGAAATATAAGTGAGGGCTCTGCCCTCCACTCCAACACAGTGGGGGTATACATGAAATCTCTGCTCCCTTCCCCTCCCCAAACCAGAGAGGTATAGAAAGCGTCTCCATCCCAGTGGGGTTATAAGTCGAGACTTCAACCGTGCCCCAAATTGCAGTGGCGGTAAGGGTGGAGTCACTGTCCCTTTCCCTCCCCAGAGGAGCTATAAGTGAGGTCTCTGCACCCCCACAACCCAGTGGATACCAGTGGGGTGTCTTCCAACCCCATCCCTGTGTGGGCACAAGTAGGCCATTCCGGTGGGACACAAGTAAAGTTTCAACCCCCCCTCTCCCCTTCATGGGCTGGGGGGCACATGTGGGGTTCTGACCCCCATCATTTTGGGGGAACCCAGTGTGGGAACAAGTGGGGCATCTGGCCCCATCCCCCAACTCAGTGCCTGCCTCCTCCAACCCTGTGGGGGCACCAGTGGGGCCTTTGCCCCCATCCCCATGGGGGTTCCAATGGTGCCTCTGCCCCCCTTCCCCATCCCCGTGGGGTGACCCAAGTGGGGTCTCACCTCATCCACCCCAATGGGGCTTCCCCATCACAGCAGGGGCTCAGCACAAGTGAGAGATTCCCCCACCCCCATCCCAGTAGGGAGGATGGGAGGGGGACCATCCAATTATGTAGCAGAAGGGGGGGGCACCGAGGCCAAGATCCACCACTTACCCCACCTTACCCTTAACCTCCACTACCCCGAGGCCCAGACCACCTCCATTGCTCCTGTAGCCATGACGATGGCCATTCACTCTGCACACATGCTGCTCCAGCACCTCTCTCACCCCACATCACCACCTGAAGTGGTGAGGGGGAGCCTAGCCCCGGCGCTCATGTACCCCATCGCCAAACGGACTCTATGTTGCTTTTTGGATACTTTCACATATCTCAAATCCTCACCCCGTGTTAATGATCAACTTGAAAGGATGGACAGTTTGTTATTACAAGCAGATATTATGGTGTTTACTAACACCGATGCTACAGCCAGTAAATTGATTAAGTGTAAGCTATTTGATTTTCAGATATATAATATTTACATATTCTTGCCATGGGTCACTTTTGGTGAAATCAGCACCATGCCACTCCTTATGGCTTATAAATCTGGACCAAACATATGCAAAATGTTGACAAGAGCTGATAACCAAGCACCATATAGAAAAACACCTCACTTCGTATAAAAAAGCAACTGGTGTAGGTAGGGAATTACACTCCTTTGAGAAAGGTCCTGTTCTAAGGACTGAAACGTTGGTGATTGTGCCATTTTTCCTCAATACACATTTGATACAGAATTACTTTGAGTGCGGTCTCTTCTTTGCTGTGGTGCCCTGGGATTAAGGTCTGCCTGCATCTGTGCAGATTCATTGAGGATCACAGGACTTACCACATTGGACATTTATTTTAAGCCCGCCCCTCCCCACTTCCCTAGTTTGCAGGTCCTTTAATTCTGCTGGATATAGACCCACTGTGGTCTTTCTTCCTCCTAATAGAGGTAAATGAGAATTTTAATCCTAATAGAGGTATATTAGTATTTTATCTGGTAGTGTTAGGCCTTGCGAACAGGTGTCTGCCTTGTCGTGGCTCGCAAGCTTACAACGCTTTGGCCAAAGGGTTAAACTAAATGACCCTATTTCAAGAGAATATATAAGTATTTTATTGTGTATTTCTGTCATGTTGGATGTTGCATTGGGCATATCTGTCGTCTGTTGTATACAAATGCCACGCTCAATAGCACTCCATTTTGACACAAATACATATATATATTTTGTGGGGCTCAGGGGTTCCCAAAAAGAGCTTGCTGGGGTTCTCTGTTTTGTTAACCCATTCTCAGCTGTTTCAGCTGTTGGAGGTTAGTGGCTCCTCCTTCCCAGGTGTAACGGGTATTCCCCCCCCCCAATCGCAGATATAGTGTGGGGTGAAAGGGAACATACAATGTTACCATAGGTGTGGTGCATTACCTGTTGGCTCACAGGAGGGCTGAGCTTCCGCCACGGGGAACCTGGGGCATTTATACTAGGGGTACTCACTTACAACGATGCAGCACCTCCACCTGCGATGGCTCCCACCAGAGGGGGAGTGGTTCCTCGCAGGACAATCACAATAATGAATACTCACACACAGTGATATATAATAACTGATACCATTTACGTAGGAACATAAGCTAACATATCATGACATGTACCAACATAACCGGTGTCCCTCTCTCGAGGAGACACTTACTGCGACGTCTCGCAGGACGCTTCCCCAACACCAGGTGATCCCACCCAGTGTCCAAAGAACCCCACCCAATGTCCCGCACTCTTGCAGAGAGAGGCAATGGGTGACTGCGCAGTCACTATTTATACTAATGGCCCGTTGGTGCACTTGTGTATTAGATAGTACCTGCCGAGCACTCCCGTGCTCGGATCTCCAACTGGCTTCACAAAGAATCCGTCGTGTGATGGTTCCATCTGATCCTACACCGGACTCCTTGCACGCGGACCGCCAGGGACGATCCGAACCTGGAAACAGTCTCTGCGGACCCCAACTTGGATCCGGACCTCTTAGCAGGAACCGCAGCGTCCGCTGTGTCCCTATCTAATCTACCCTACCGTGACAGGATCCCTAACATAGGACCTGTCCCTACAGCACTAAAAGACACGCGCTATACTATAGGCCGTCCCTACAGCACAGCAACCTGTAATGGCTTTGGGGGAAACTCCTAGGGGTCTACAGGGGTTAACAACCTGTCCCACTTCCCTAACTCTTCCCAGCCCTGACTGTTACTAAACTAATCCCAGCGCCTGCAGCAATAAGCTGTGACCCACTGGATGTGTGCAGCCAACGTGCTACACAACACTGTGCCTGCCTGTCAGACCTCACAGCACTGGCAGCCGTGACTCTGACAAGGCAGCACTCTAACACTAAGGGCAGCGTCCCTATCTTGGGCCTCCCTCAACACTTACCCACTACTCTAGTGGGGAGTTGGGGCCTACCTGGGGTGTGGGTACCTATCTGGGTGCAGGAGCTGCAATCACTCCCCGCACCCTTCTTTCCCTCACAGCTCCCTGACTCCAACTGCAAATCCTGAGTGACAGGGTCCCTCTCTCTAGGGCAGTCCCTGGCAACACTCTCTCTCATGGGGTACTTCTGAGCTATCTCGGGCCCTGGGGGTGCTGGCCTAGTACATGGAGTCCCTGACTCCTGTACCCTACCTCCTTCCCTGGGCGGCTCCGGTCTCTGAATGCCTAGCATGGCCTCAGCGCGCGAAATGTATCCACTTGCCTTCTGAGACTTCCTAAGCCCTATTGGCTCCCTGATATCACATGGGGCACGCAAAGGCTCATGGGACACGTAGTCCCTGCTTAGAGCCTCCCCTAATAGGCTAGGGCTTCGCGGGCTTTTCTGGCTCTCTTCTGCGCATGCGCGAGTTCCCTGAAGTCCTCCCGGCGCTCCTAGCCCCTGCCCATGCGCAACGCACCTCACAATCGCGGCTCCCTGCTCTGTGAGCCGCCGGAGCCGCGGCAACGCGATCGCGGCCTTACCGACGGCTCGATCGCGTCCCCGGCAACCCCCGAGCCGGGACCTGACCACCCTCACCTGCCAGATCTCCCGACAGGGCCGCCATTGGACTCGGCAGTACCCACGAACGGCAGCTAGGTGAGGGGGGGGCTGACACTCTGGGGAGACCTGGCTACACAGGTTTTAAGCCCGCCCCTCCCCACTTCCCTAGTTTGCAGGTCCTTTCATTCTGCTGGATATAGACCCACTGTGGTCTTTCTCCCTCCTAATAGAGGTAAATGAGAATTTTAATCCTAATAGAGGTATATTAGTATTTTATCTGGTAGTGTTAGGCCTTGCGAACAGGTGTCTGCCTTGTCGTGGCTCGCAAGCTTACTGTACAACGCTTTGGCCAAAGGGTTAAACTAAATGACCCTATTTCAAGAGAATATATAAGTATTTTACTGTGTATTTCTGTCATGTTGGATGTAGCATTGGGCTTCTCTGTCGTCTGTTGTATTCATTTATTTGGCGCCAGGTTTATTTTGTTTTATGTTAGGGAATTACATGTACTGTAAATCTATGAGGGCATTTTATTTTAAGTTATTCAAATGTTAGGGAATGAAACTGTGAGTTTCTCTGGGGAACCGGCATTTGAGGCGGGCTACTATTCACGGGTCCTGCGAGAAGCTGCAACCCGGAAGTAAGAACTATATGGTGCTGAGCCAGGCAGCCCCAGCGCGCAGGTCTACCTTGTAAGCCTCTGCACCATCTCTTTATGCCCAGGACACCACCAGGACTGTTTCCTCTGCACCTGAATACTGGATGTACTTACCCTTATATGTAAGTTTTTATTGTTACTACTACTAACATGTTTTAATTAAATCTTGACCCTCGGTGCGCTTTTGTGTTTCATTCCCTGCTATTGCCCGCGTTTGGAGCCATCCTGCGACGGGACCTGTGGAGGAGGGGTGCCTTCACATCACATCAGCTGCAAGAGGGAAGAGTTGATCCACTACGAGATCCTGTTAGGAAGCAAGAGCGCGGTTTGACTTTCTTATTCAAATGTTAGTTACCTTGCATGTGCCAGACTAGCAGAAAAACTCTTGTTTATTCTGATCATTAATTTCACATTACATTTTTGTAACATGTCAGTCACTTAATAGGAGTTGAATTATCATCCCTGTATGACCATACCCAATTATAAGCTAACTCTTATAGGCTCAGAGCAACAAAGGGTCCTAAGCTGTAGCACACTATTACTCCTATTCGAATGAATGGGGGGTAAAAGTGCTAAAGCCTGGCACCCTTTTGTGGATCTGGGCCATAATGACCAAAAGATTAACCAATAAAAATAAAGAATCCCCCGAAAAAAGTCCAGACAGCACTCACTTATCAGAAGAAACGTTGTAAAAGGTTCAAAAATAACTATATCTGGTGACGGACGGACGTGAGAATAAGAACCAAGCAAAATAGTCCTTCATACCATTTTAGGACAAAACTGAAAAAAGCTCAAAAACCATAGACGGTGCAGCACAAGGAAACAGTTAGCTCAATGATGGCATGTCACAAAAAAAAAAACTTATGAAAGAGGCCTATAGTTTCCCAGGGTGTGTTTCCTTTTAAAATATCCTTGCAGAGCCTGCTGTCATCAGTTTTCATATTGTTTGACCTCCTCAATGACTATGACAGGCTGCCGTGTTGGAGTTAATAACTGTCCACTTTATGATGCATTTGCAAGATCATTAGATACAGTACAACTTGACCCGGTAAATCAAATATCATTGTAAAAATGTGTTTATGTGTGATTTAATTTTGCAGACGCAGAGCCATCTGTTCTTTGTCTAATCCTGAAATTATTATTTTCTTACTGATTTTGGGCCTCATGCAGAGAGCAGCGAATTTAAAAATTGGAGAGTTTAATAAAAAGTAGCTTTTTTGGAGAGTTTTATTCTCCATATGCAGAAATGTGCGAATTCTGCAATGTTTGGCATTAATGCGTGTGGCGAGTTAGAATTGGAGAGATGCGCGCTGCAGAAATGTGTTAAAAAAAAATCGCGCATTTTTTTTCCCTTTCCTATAGGCGGCGAGCTCCATGTACTTGCCAACTTTTCTTGGCGAGGCAAATAGTAGCAAATCGCGCCATTTTCTTGGCGCGAACAGCCGCTAGATGCCGTTCGCGGCTCTCTGCATTAGGATATTTTTAAAACTGGCGAGATGTAGGTTCTCGCCAGCCGCGAGGCGAGATTTTGGAAAAGAAAAAAAAAATGGCGCGTTTTCCGTAACGCGCCTTTTTCGGCAGTTTTCTGCGCAAATTTCCCCCAAAAATGGCGAGATTTGAAATAGCGCTGCTCTCTGCATGAGGCCCTTTATATCTATTCCGTCCTTGACTACATCATTTACTGTACTCCAAACAATGCTTGTTCCTTTCTCATATAACATCATTGCTTTTTGATACAGTTTTTCTGAAAATGAACTTCCATTTTATTTCTTATTGATGTATGTAGCAGCACAGTGTTTATTTTACTGGCTAATACCTACAGTACTTCTAAAATATCGAATCTCTTATAATAATGATGTAGAGTACACATATATTACAGTATGTTTCAATAGCACGATTTCATGATATAGAGAGTGGTAGAACTGCAGAGCACCACCAGTATTAAGCAAAAAGAAAAACAATGATCAAGAGGGACTCCCATAAAAAAAATATATATATATTGAATCACATGTGACCACAAAAGAGGTAAAAAAAAAACGCACCAACGTGTTTAACGCACACTGCACTTTATCACGGTGTACACTTTTGTGGTGATTTGTTTGTAGACACCATTAGGCCATATTTTCCCATAAAATTGTTACTTTGTGTGTATTACATATATTCTCTGGAAAGGAGGTTCTGGATTTTATGTCACTTATTCATACGGCTGACTTAGCCAACTACAGTATATGGGCCATGTTTGTATATGTACTAGAAAAGTATAAATAGTGATTTAAAACTGCATGGTAAACAAAATTCCTAAGTAAATATCGAAGTCCCCAGTCACCATGATACATGCATTCCTGTTCCTGAGGACTCTTCAATAAAGAATGAAGTCATGAGTCAAAAAGTATTGTACAAATCCCAGACATACTGTGCATCTCAGTCTCCCAGAAAATAACAGCCAGATCCTTATATACAAACCCGTCTTTCTGGACACATGTTTGGTAAAACGGCAATGAGCTTACTGTACTTTAAGTACTGTTTTATGTTTTCTTCAGCACTTTGTCACGATAGCTGACTTTTTTTTCCCCCTCCTGCTGCTCCCACAATATCATATACAACATCCAGCGAACTAATATATATCTTCCTTTACATTCCCCAGATCCTTTGTTTCCATGAAGCTGTCATAGTATAGGAAAATACTTGGATATACTGTTTTTTCATATTTTCACACAGTTGGCCTTCTTGCTAGTACTACACCAACGGAACTTATATTTTAATAATAACCTTGTAATGCGTTACTACCTTCTGGGAATATTTCATGAATACCAACACCCCAATTGATAACTGAGAACAAATGCATCAAGGGCCAATTTACTAACACGTTGCAGCACTGGTAGACAATTTACAGCATATTCAAGTCATTAAGTACACATTATGTGGTTGCTTTTCTTCAGTCAAATGTACTAAGAACCCATGTCAATTTTTTTTGGGCACCAATTTTAGGCCCAGGTGCGCGTTTCCGTTAGCTTATTTAACGTAACGGTAACCCAAATTTACATTACTTTAACCCTAACACCTATGCACTAAGAGACTAACGTTACAATAACCTAGAGTTAACCACTGAAATAACGTATTAATACGGATGTTAGGCTTAGTCATATGCAAATCGGATGCTAACGACCTGTTAACCTAACATCGCAGATGCACTAAACTCTGTTAAGGTTAGCACAGGGAAATAACGTTACGAAAAATAGGTGACACCTAATTTTGATGTTATTCCCAGCCTGACCATGATTAGCTGATTGTTATTTCATAGAATTCCCTATTCCCCAAATAATTTGTGCTTTCCGTACATCAATCTTCCGTTAAAAAATTCCATTTGTGAAGCTTAGTGCATAGGCCCTATTGTATTTCACGACTTCACATCTGTCCTCTTGTACTGCACTGCAACACAATATCGCACACAAGAAATCTCCATGCATTATTTTGTTTATTTTGATCTATTAACATTTTTGCTCCAGGAGAAGTAGACAGTGCTGTGAACCCTGGTCTAGAATGACTAAATACAGTAGGCTAAGTCACAAAATGCCATGCACAGTTTTAGCAAGCTCAAAACCAAAACCTACTACAGTGTGTATATACAGTTTTTGTGTCATTTGGAGTGTTACCAGGATAATGACAGAATGTATACAACACAAGACAAGAAAGCCCCAATGCTACATCCAGTATTCTAAGTCACAAACTGTGTAATTATAAATGTATTTTAGACAATTTGTCAATGGTATATCCCAAAAACATGGACTTGAAAATTATATGACGCAGAATAACCATGGAACGGTAAGGATACACCAGTTAATGGAATTACCAAACCATGTGTCCCAAAACACGAGTATTCATGGATTATTTGGCTATTGAGGGGTGTTAGCACCTACACGCCGAGGCCTAGTTACATGTTACATAGTAGATGAGGTGTCAATGTCCTGTACAGACCGGAGAATGGGCCTGTACAACCCTTTTATGTGAAGGTTGTGGATCACAATGGGCGGGAAGTGAGAAAGCCGGATCCCTGCCATTATTATTGAAGTTAGGGTTCTCCAGGTTGGGAGGTACCCAATGTTATGTATTCGCCATCATGGGTGTGACAGTCTGAAGTGTACTTATACTAATCAATTGTGTTTGTAATCCACAGATTGTTCACCTGCAGGATGGTACAGCAAATTAGGTCCAAGTGGGGACCATTGGATTCCACCTGAGGGAGAGTGTAGCCCTGGTAAGAAATAGGGCTATACACTGGCGACACACTTTATTCGAGCTCGGCTAGTCCCACGAATTCGGGTATACCCGGGTATATTGAGGTTTGTGACTGTTTTCTGCCCGAGTGCATTGAGGTATTTTCCAGGCAGGGATTGAAGCATTTTATTCCCGCTGGCTACAATACTGCACAGTATATATATATATACTGCATTACAATTCATGAATTTATGCCATCTGGTAGACACGCGAAGCATTGCAGCCTATTAAATCCTAATCATTATCATTTAACAGATCAGCCGCCCGTCAGCCAGGCATGAACCCAGGCTGGGAAGGCAAACGCAACGGGGCTTGTCAGAGGTGAGGAGCGGCGCATTCCAGGTATCTGCCAGGAACATACTGGGTATTTGCTCGAATAAAGTGTGTCGGTGCAGTAGTTCTTTCCTCCTCCTGGTATAAGCCCTGGTAAGGGCAGGCTGCCAGGAGTTATCATGGGTTTCCCCCACTTCAAGCACTGCCCTGAGTGGTGGAGGTAGGTCACGTGACCCTGTGTCAAAGCAAGAGACACAGGGGTGGTGCCTGCTGATATCATAAAGAGCAGTGCACTTCCTATTTAGTGAGTTCAGTTGCAGAGGACTCTGTGACTGAGTGTGTTAGTTAGTTGACAGTTGGAGAAAGAGGAGCAGCTTCTGCATAGAGCTGCTAGGATTATAGTTAGTGAGGTGGACCAATGCCTCTCACCCTGCTTAGGGGGTGAGGGAAGAGTTAGCCCCACCCTGGGTGCCCTTGATCCAGGGTGGTGGCAGGGGAAGAGACCATCTTGAAGGAGAGCGATCAGAGTGGAGTGGACACCCTGTACCTGTCTGCTGTTACTGCTGCTGTTATTGCTGCTGTTACTGCTGCTGTGAATAAAGACCTGCTGCTTTTAAGGAAATCTGTGTGTGTGAGACTGGAATCTCTCCTCCTTTTGTGGGAACTCTCTATAAGGATTCCACCCCGCATTCCTGGGGCTTACTAGAGATGGAGGCGCTGCATCACTAGAAGAGAACGAAGGCATCCACCCCAGTAACCTGTTCCTGTCATCCCCCATACCATCGCAGGAGACACAGGCCCTCCTGTTGCCAGCAGGTATGCACCACATACAGTCATGTAGCCAGACCCTAGTACAGAGTAGGGGGGCCGATCTGCGATTGCCCCGGGGTCTATGGGTTACATGTATAAAATACATAGAAAGTTACATGAATGAGCGTCATGCAGGACATGCAAACGCAGAAGTAAAGACGTTGGAATACGCTTCAAACATGGTGATCTGTGAACACACAAGTTCTGTAGGATTTCTGTAGGATTTCTATGCTTGTTTCTCAGGATTTTGACTTTTTTGTTACTTTGTTACATAGTCCCACAGAGCCCTAATAACAATAAGTGGGTTATGCTATAAAGTGCCTTAGTGCCAATCAAGCATGAGCACACGGAAATTCCTGTTCAAATCAATGGGGGAGGTGATGTGAGTCACCTCCCCCAGAGCTCACGTCACCTCCCCATTTTTAATGGTGGATCTTCTCTTCTTGCTGTAGATATTTAGGTGACGCGGATCGTTGCCGGAAGTGACGCGACGCAGTCGGAGAGTCCAGAGGGTCTGTGCCACCTATAATTTTTATGTGTACATGCCACACTAACAGAATGTAAGTGTGATACTATTCATTCTAATATAATGCAGTATTGAACATACAAAGTTGCACTAAGTGTGTACTCTTTTGTCTTGCACCGAGGGTTACCCCGTGGGATCTTCCTGAGCTGAGATTGCTATTGAAATCCACTGCTGTTTAATCACTGGGAAAGTGTGAGTCCCCATTTCTGTTGATACCATGATGACTCATTTTTAAAAACAGATTGCACTATATTTTTCTTATTTTTTCACATATGATGAAATCTGCGCTACCCAAACCTGACTTCTAAATCTACAAAAGGAGATCTGGACCGTCTCAAAGGGTTGAGCTGCGTTTTCTAAATCCTTATGTTATTGTAACACACTTGCATGGTTAATTTAGATGAGCACAAAATTATTGTTTTATACAAGCAATTTTAGCTATATATGTATTCACTATTCACATTATATTGCCTCATAGAGGAGCGCCTTAATCACACTTTTTTTGTATCAAATCAATGGGTGCCAGATTGGTACTAATGCTATTTAGAGCATAACCCCCTAAGGGACCTCTTCATAACGATTAGTATTCAGAGCTTTATGAATGATGTCCTCACTCCTGTGTAAATGTTTTGCACGTTTATAATTAGTTGCACTAATGTGGCCATGTGATCAGATATTAATCCTTCCTGTCATCAGAGGAGCAGCATGACAAGTACAATCCCAACGTCCATCGCCATGTAAAAAGAAAAAAAATGAATGTAAGTGAAACTGCTCAAAAAGAAAAAAGGCACAAAGAGTCTAGCACTTCATCCAGGAAGAGATAAGGAAAATATCAGTCAACCGGTAGTTGACAGGTGTCCATATACAAGTAAATGTTATTTAAAATTGGCAGTAAAGCAGAACTGCAAAATCAATGTTTTTTTAATGGAGCCACGGATTGGGAACCCCTATGGAAAACAAAATGTCTGCCACATCTTGGAGTAATAGGAAGCTGCAACATCATTGGTTGTGGCTTTCTATTTGATGGCCACTTAAATCTTCTTTAAAAAACAAGAAGTAGTACCAGTAACTACTCCAGCAAGGATCTCGGTGACTAGCAGGGGTCCCCGGACCTGAAGAGAGCGTGGTTCGGTTCTGGAGGATACCCCCCCCCCCTCTATAATGGAGGTTAGTTAGAATGAATTGCTCCTTTAAATTCAATGACCCAAAGCTATAAGTGTGGTAAACATGCAAGTGATCCCTGTTATTATCAAAAGATATGGAAGGGGGGGGGGGGGAGATATAAAAAAACAGTTTAATAGGTTTTGTATTATTGTTACATGAAACCTTTCCCCTTGCACTTTCTCTTCATTCCCTCTTCATACGTTGGTGTTTGCTGTGCCATACAGTAACTCAGACTCATGCGGTGGTAGCAGGGGGATTAGCAGGGCCGTGCCCTGCAGGCATCTAAAGTACCAAGAAAAGCATTCTATGAACTCTTAACTCCAAACGCACCTTCTTACTCATTTTCTCTTTCTGGCCCACCTTTGTTCTTTTTATTCTAAATGCCTGCAGCTCCTCCCAGTAAGATGACAGTTTAATCTAATTTGACAAGCTCTCATTACTACTTTTCTGCTTGATCCAACCCTTTCTTTCCTAATCTTGCCTATACTCGTCTACACTTAAGCCAGTCTCTCAATTTACATGAGCTGCAGTCATTTCAGAGTTTATTCGGACGAGAAAGATAGACTCATTTCTTTATAGTCCATGTGGAGTATGTTTGGCCAAAATTATTGAGAACCATAATCTTTGTTTAATTATGGGAAACTGTGCAAATATTGCAGAAATTGAAAAACATGGTGTAAAAAATGCTGGGTCATTGAAACAGTTCCAGACATAGCAATATCATAGAATAAATCCCTAAAGGTTAAGGTATTTGGCATACAAACAATAAACTAATTAAACATCTCGGACACTTGGGGGGTGAGAGACTGAGAAATTGCAGACCTCTAGCTATACCCATGTAGAGGTTTGGACTGGTATACTGAGTACCTGTCCAAACTGGTCAAGTCTGCTGGAATTACTGGGAGACGCATGAAAACTTGGATAGACTTAGAAGACTTATTGGATCTTGCCTGACAGTCTGTCTGTGAAAGCGACTGCAGGAAGAGTTGGTTAGCTGAGCCACCAAGGACTAATATAAATGCATTATGAAATATCTGCATGCACGTATTGTCATACAGTATCAGTGTAGACTAATACTTCATAAAGATTTCATGTATGCTCTATTTACAGTGCTTCTCAAACTATACTTCAATTTAAACAGTAGAGCTTGCAATAATAAAGCTTGTACTATACATCTGTGATCAATCAATCAATGATACAACTCTCATAGACGTTCTTAGGCTGAGCTTATACTGTATGCAATGGCGCTTGCTCACGCACACGCACCAAGTTTAAATTGCAGGATCCATTAGAGGCCACCCCTAGTGCGTGTGCTTACATGACGAAGCGGCCGCGTTTTGAAAAGACAACAAATTTGTCTTTTCAAGCGATGGCCGCATCACATAGGCGGTTTAGCCAATCACGGCGAACGAGCTCCATGATGTCATAGCCACAATTCCGCCACGCCCCCCGCCCGATCGCCTGAAACACCATGTGCAGGGATCGCTTGAGTTGGGCGCGTGCCACGCCATGCGCGTGCATGCACGCGCTCAAGCACACAGTATAATCTCAGCCTTACTAGTAGACTTTGATACCAAAAGCTACATGTTCAGGATGATGCAAACAATCCCATTGATCCGTATTTTCTTACATCGACACCTGTGTGAAAAAGTTATCTGACCTATTTATTGGCCCCGTCGGTTACCATCCAGTATTTCTTCCACTGAAGTGACTCTTTAAGTCCAGTACTTCGCTTAACTTTGTCAATTTTCTTGTGTTAGGAAAAGGGTTTAGTGTGTCCATGGCACAATGGTACTTCCTGAAAAAATATTTACGCAGGAGGAATTAAACATAATGATAACCAGCTGGATATTGCTACTGTTCTCATAACCTTAATGTGATCAATAAGGTCAGAGTTCACAAATGCAGTCTAGACAGAGTGTATAAGCTTCTCTGTTCACCAGAGAAATACAGGTCTCACTCTTAATGTAACTTAATGTAAACTGTTTATATGAATAAAGAAGAATGTTTCCTTTTTCTTGGAAACAGAAAATGTAAACCACTCTTTACACAATTATTGAGTGATATGTATGATATACAAAGGTAAAATTAAATCATTTAAATATATAGAAACAAAATCACTATACTGTTATTTTTTATCCTTGTTTTCTTATAGTAAGCCCTTTGCCTTGTCAGACAACAACAAAGCAACTTTTATACAACACTTCAAGGCAGCAGTAACACTTTGCGCATAAAACAAATCACTTTGAAAGCAACTCAATAATATTATGTGCTTCTGAAAGCAAGTGTTTCCTCTATCTTCTCTATCCTCTATTCTCTATCTTCTATCCTCAGCTTTTCCCATCCTTGCCAGACAGGAGAAGGAGGAGGGAAGTTCGCTTAAGGAACGGGAGGACATATCCGCTGAAAACACTTATGACATCATACCCCAGGGAGAACCTAAAGGGAGTCAAATCCCTCCAAATTCAATGTACCATGTTTACAAATTAAGTTTAAATTCAATGATTATTAATTTTAAAAAGCCCTGTACATATACACATACATAATCATAGCAAGCTCAAAAACCAGACCCACTGCAATATATATTTGTAAACCGCTCTATACTTCTAGGCCCCAGAATGACACCTGGTGCTGAGGTGGGGGCCTCAGACCTTTGTTGCAACTATATATGCCACACGTGGCCTTAAGTCAGACGACAGGAAATAAGTACACAGCATGTTTGATACAACTGCTATTATATAATTGTTACCCAGTCTTAAGAACCTCGTGATCCTCAGCAAAGGATCACTATACGCGCATCATACATATATTATAATACTTAACAATAACGCTGTGCTGGTGTATTTCAGTGTCAGAAGTGTGCCACCCAATCCTGGGTATATGGACCTAAATAAATGGTGCCGGCACATTGTTGGAGCTCTTAATGCAATAACATGTAGCAGGCATGTACTTCACAAAGGTGTTTCGGTACCACTGTTAATTACAACCACTGAGGGTTCCCTCCAATGGCGATTGTGCGCTCTCTGGCACGCATCTGCTGGGCCTTGCTGCACCAGGTACTGCTCTACCTCAGCGGATCTCTACTCTCTCTCTGCAGGACTCCGACTGTATCAAGCCTGAAGGCATTAAGGCTTGTGCAGCTCTCTCAAAAAGGGTTGCTCTTCACAGGGTCTATCCAGCTCTTGTCTCCTCATGTTCTCCTCTGTGTCTCTACCTGCAGTTCCTGGTTCACTTCCCTCCGAACCTTTGCCCTCACTGTCTGTCATGTCTATTTCAGACTACAACTCCCAGATGCCCCTGATACTGCTCTCAGTCATTGGTTCATTACCAGCATCACACTTCAGAGAGGAACACAGCTAGAGGGCAGCATGCATACATAGCAGTACTGTATCCTATCAAGGGGTTACATATGTATATATTTATTTGTGTCAATTGGAGTGCTATCGGAAGAGTGATCTCAAATATACAGCAATAAACAAAGAAGCCCTAAGGTACATCCAATGTGACAAATAATTTAGTTCATTACTATATATTCTTTCTATGTTTTTTCTTCTCATAAGTATGGGTCATTTACTTCAATCCTTTGGCCAAAACCTTCCAAACCTGAGGAAACAAAACAATAATATAGCTACTATATTATTGTTTTGTTTCCTCAGGCTTGAAATGTTTTGAAGCCAATAGCATGGGATGTGTGACATGTACAGTATGTGCAGCCTAAGGGGTTAACATTTAAGAAGCACTATATGTGCTATGTGTGAGCTACAGTGCAGCCAAAACTTGTTAAAAAACAGAAGTATCCTAGCAAATACAGTGAAAAACAATAAAGTGAATATATATATATATATATATTGCCCATGCTTATTGCTACAGCAACAGTCATCACCACCTTTCTGTTGCACAGTAACGTCCACTGTAGGTGAAGCCTTCTCTGCCATTATTTCTGATTGATGCATTTTGAGTCAAGTTGTGTGAATGTCTTTAAATTTGTTGTGCCAAAACTGGTGTGGAAAAACACTTGATTTTTGAAATCCCACAAAACAAAATGGCGCATCTCTAGTGACAGTGATCCAAACTGAGACATGAAGCAAATTGACATTTTAAGTGTCCCTGTAAAATAATTCTACATCACTATTTGTCCAAAGAAGACATTTGCTGTAGAATGTCCCAATATTATCAGAAACAAACAAGGCCAAAGTAGTTGATTCTGGGGTTTTAAGGTGCTACCAGGTTTGTAATTTGAAGGGTTGCTTCAAATTACAAAGTTCATACCATGTTCTATTACGTAAACAAAACAGAAGACTTCATTGTCCAGTTACTATAGAAATAAGTAATTACGAAGGAAGTGAGGGAATGGGAGGGCGGTAAGCCTTATGTAAAAAGTGACAGTGATAAATCAAAGGAAGAGGGAAATTACAAAAGTAAATATTTTGCTGATTGCAGAAACTACTTAACAGAGCTCTGAGGATCTGGGCTTAACTCAGCGCTCATAACGTTAGGTTTGCTAAACCAATTTCTGACATTATTATCCCTGAGGTTAACAGCGATCCACAAAACTAATTACATGCAAAAACAACGTTTTAACATAGACTTAACAATCTATTAACATGCCGTTATACAGTACATGGTAGCTCTGATACACGCGCTAGCCTATATTAACGTACATTCACGTTAAACCTTAGTGTCACACATACGCAACGGCTATTATGTCACACATGTCCATTACAGAACCTGCCGCGCATGCACATTAACATGTTTATTCCAAATGGGCGTTACGTCGGGAAACAAATTGCAAAGTTCCAAAACAAGTATAAATATCTAGTAATTAATGCCCGTTACTCACATACCGGCATTCCGAGAGAAGCAACCATCCTTCTGTATAGCCAGCTAGGCTAATGATGCACAGCTTCACAGAGGATGAGCTAGAGCTACTTATAAATTGGATTGTGGACAACTATTACAAGCATGTTCGTGAGCTGTGTCATAAAACCAGCATGGCTGAAAAGCAATCCATTTAGAGGAGTATTCTTACCTCCATATAGTCTCTTGGGCATTCTGTTGGGAGTATTGACATGCTCAGGAAGCGATTGGCTGACAGCAAGAGAAAGTTTAAGAAGAAGCTGTGACCATGCCAGGTCAGCCAGGATTACCAGAGTGGGACCAGCAGCTGCTCCTCATGGTGAATAACTGAGGTCATCTGTCCAACGCAAGTAGTGGGGTGGCCTAGCATGATTGATACTGACCTGCAGGAGGAGGAAGTTGGTAAGTAATATTCAAATAACTTTGATAATCATTATCTTACTCATGTCTTATGGAGCCATAACATTAATCAAGGTACTCCATACTCTAGGCATAATTTATATAAGTATATATATAGCCAATAAAAAATATCAGTAGTGAGCACATTCACGTCTTAGACAGGTTTGCAACCCTGCCTTTCAACCATTATCACCTAGCACAGGGGGACGCAAACATTTTTTCCTTCACCCCCCTGCCAGCGGTCACCTCACCCCTGCGCCCCCCCTCAACCCCACTTACCTTGGCTCCGGGGTCATGACGTCACATTGCCATAGCAACGTGACATCCCATGACCTTGTGGCGTCATTTGACACCGCATTGTCATGGTGACGAGTGTGGAGCCAAGGTACGTAAAGGTTTACAGAGACCCTGCAGCTCCCCTGGCACTTAATTTAAGTGCCTTCAGGAAGCGTGTGGGGCCTCTGTAAACCGCACGCCCCGCAGGCAGCCTCGTGCCCCCCGGTTTGCGCACCACTGACCTAGCATACAGTGCTCCCATTGCAGCAAGGGATTCTGGGAAATGACATGCAAATGAGCACACAATATGTCACCTTTTGCCTGAATATCCATACACATGGAGCCCATTTAATCAAATGCATCGCCGTTCACACAGCTTTTAAGCACAGCATGGGACTAGCAAAGCAAGTCAAACCACTCACAGACATGTTTCAACCTTGATGGGTATCATCAGTGTGAGGTTGGTTTTTACTTGCTTTGCTATATTTCTAGGCTGGGTAGGTTTACCATTACATTTTAAGTTATGGTGGGTGAATATATATATATATATATATATATATATATATATATATATATATATATATATATATATATATATATATATATATATATATATATATATATATATATATATAATATATATATATATATATATATATATATATATATATATATATATATACAGTGCTTGACAAATCACCCAAAAATCTACTCGCCGAACCAAAAAATCTACTCGCCACCTAGTTCCGCCCCTAGTCCCGCCCCCAACCCCGCCCCTAGTCCCGCCCCCGCTTTTAAAATAATACATAAATAAAATGAATTGAATAAATTCCTAGTAAGAACATTCGTTTTTGACATAAGTTTATTTATAGTATTACATTATACTACAATTGGTCCTTGTTACGTGTGTTACGTGTGTTACGTGTGTTACGTGTGTGTGTGTGTGTGTGTGTGTGTGTGTGTGTGTGTGTGAGAGAGATTGAGTGTGTGTATGTGTGTGTGTATAAATGTCGGATCTAGAAAAAAAAGCCAGGTGTGAATGACTAGTTTCCTGAACCCCTTAACCAGTGTCTGGACGTCCCCGCTTCACAAATCTAAAGCAGCAATCCCACCTGGGATCTTACCTGATCCGCAGTCCCTCAATGCCCAGGTACCCTCATTCCCGCAATGTTATACATTGGAGGGGAGATGTTCCCTACCTGTCTTCTGGGTTAGGGGGGATTCCGATGTCTCCCGTGTGAAGCTTGAGTCAGATCTGGAAGAAAGCAGTATAAGTTATGTTAGTATAGTATAGGGCAGTTAAGATATATAGGGTAAGTAAGATATCCAGATCGAGAGTGTGAGGCAGAGAGAGTGACTTGGTGGGGGGGTGGGATGACTGACTTGGTGGGGGGGTGGGATGACTGACTTGGTGACTGGGTGGGGGGGTGGGATGACTGACTTGGTGACTATGTGGGGGGGGTGGGATGACTGACTGGGTGGGGGGGGTGGTATGACTGACACTATGACTGACTGGGGGACTTTTGACTGACTGGGTGGGGGGTGGGGTGACTGTGTGGGGGGAGGAGGGGTGACTGACTGGGTAACTGGGTGGGGGGTGACTGACTGAGTGGGGGGGTGGGATGACTGACTGTGAAGGGGGGGTGACTGACTAGGGGGTTACCTCTGGTGTCCTGCACACACACATTCTTTCTCTCCCATACACACACACAAACACACACACACACACACACTCTCAATCTCTCTCTCATACCCATACACACACACACAAACAATCTCTCTCTCCCATACACACACACTCTCGATCTCTCTCTCATACACACACACACCACACACACACTACTTCCTCCCGCCCCGCGCGAGCACCGAGGGGAGAGAATCACCGGCAACTGCAATATCTTCAGACCCGCGCGGGCAGCGGGAACACAGGAGGGGAAGAAACACCCCGGCTACCTCAGTATATTCAGGCCCGCGCGGGCAGCGGGAACACCGGAGGGGAGGGAAGAAACACCCCGGCTACCTCAGTATATTCAGGCCCGCGCGGGCAGCGGGAACACCGGAGGGGAGGGAAGAAACACCCCGGCTACCTCAGTATATTCAGACCCGCGCGGGCAGCGGGAACACAGGAGGGGAGGGGGGGAAGTAACACCCCGGCCACCTCAGTATGTTCAGACCCGCGCGGGCAGCGGGAACACATGAGGGGAGGGGGGGAAGTAACACCCCGGCCACCTCAGTATGTTCAGACCCGCGCGGGCAGCGGGAACACAGGAGGGGAGGGGAAGAATCACCCCGGCTACCTCAGTATATTCAGACCCGCGCGGGCAGCGGGAACACCGGAGGGGGGGGAGGGGAACAACGGAGGACGGAGGGGGGGAGGGGAACAACGGAGGGGGGGGAGGGAAACACCCCGGCTTTTACAGTATGTTCAGACCCGCGCGGGCAGCGGGAGCACCGGAGAGAGGGGGAAGGATGTATTAGTGTATACAGTATATAAATATTTAAAGTGCATTAAATTCCCCCCACCTGAAGCATCTGTCCAAACTCCTCCATGACCGGATCAGTAAATTGTAAATTATAGGAGCTGACACAATTATACAGCAGGATATGAGGAGGAGGAGGAGGAGCAGCAGCAGATGCGCACGAACGCACTCACTCAACCCCTCCCCCCCCATTACTTACCCATGCAGAAAGGGCGGTTTGAAGTCCTAGCAACTCCATCTCACGTCACAGCCAATCAGCTACGATTTTTTTTTTTTCCGAACAGGGGATTTTTTTTTTTTGCAGAGCAGGGGAAAGGTTACTGGCCACGAGCCAATATCCGATCGCAGCTGGCGAGTTGGCGACCGGGTTTGTCGAGCACTGTATATATATATATATATTCAGGTACATTTTCAGAACAAAATACATGTAACATTATTTTGTATTGCGAGTTATTAATGTAATGGTAATTTCCACTCATTTTCTTCGTAGGGCCATCTCACAACAACCAGTGTCAGGGGGAGAGGGTTCAGAGACAGACACTTCTCAGGCAACTGAAACTAAGGAGTTTGTCATCCTCAACCTTGCACTGGTGCATGATCCATCTGATGCTGGACCTTGCTTAACACCTGTAGCCCCTCCTGCTGCACCATCTTGGCCCCTCTGGCTGCTGCTCCTCCTGCTTATGTCGAGTCCCAATTTCTCCAATAGCTGCAGGACCTGGTCTCTTTGCACCATCAACATATGCAGTACTTGTAATAGAAGCTGTGGGAGGAATGTCCTCCAAGTTCAGTGCATCTGAGTGTGAGGTCTTGAAATAATAAATAACAAATCTTGCGTGGACCCTGGGACAGGTAAGTGAAAACAAACAGCTGTGCATGCCTTGATTGTAGAGCTCATTGATAGGTTACCTGCTGCCAATATTGTCAAGGGAACCCTGCCTGAACTAGCAGGTGTAGATGTACATCGGTGTATTTGGCGCGTCCCTGTATGGCTGGCAGCAACCTTAGAGCATAGCGTAATCCTCCAATGACATCATAATAAGATTTTTACTCACATGAAAGCTTTTTGTATGCTGTCCCAAAGGCATGCGTCCAGCTGAGAGGCAATGCAGGCGAAAATCCACGTGGGGGAGCGAAGCACAGTCGGTCCAGGAAAAAAAAATCCAGGGCTAGGCAAATGAACTAAAAATATTATTTATTGTGGGTGTACAGCATGGTGGCGCAAGGATGTACCTCTGACGTGTTTCATGCTAGAATAGCACTTTTTCAAAGAGTATCCAGTATGCAGTAGTTGGCCCGGCAGAAAGAGAGATGGTAACTATGATGCTGCAGGCCATAGATGTGTTCAGACCACCCTCAGCATTGACCATTTCTACTGTGAGCCAGTCCAGTAGAGTATCCACACCACTTGTGGCTTCAGTGACTCAGGAGACATGATGTATGTATGTATGTATGTATGTATGTATGTATGTATGTATGTATGTATTGTCGTTGTTTGTAAACTCACAAACAAGGGTTCGTTGGATAATGAAAAGTTTATTTTAATACTTAGTATGATCATACACCAAAGTCAAATAGATTCTCTGCTAGGGAGTGTCCAGGCAGCAACCTTTATACATTTTTGGTTCCTTTGTCTAAAACTGTTACTAGGCAGATTATACTAACCACTCCTTAATTCTTAAACCAATCATTTTACAGCTCATTAAACCTGGTTAGAACTGGCCTCAAAACAGCCATGAATAGGTTCCAGGTACCAACTCTCACTAGGAATGTGGGCGTTACTTTAGGTACAGTCGTAAATCAACTTAGGAGCAAAATCTCGCATTCACACCAGACACATTCTTACTCACATAATGGATACTAGACATAACTGACTTTACAAAATGGAAACTGAACATCACTTTCAATCCTTCTCCAGAGACACCCCCAGTCCATTTCAATAATATCTTCATTTCAATAATATTATTTTGTCAGTATGTATGCATATCTTTATTTATATAGCGCCATTAATGTACATAGCGCTTCACAGCATTTATACATGTGACATAATCATATAAATAACAAATAATAAAAATAACACTTAATGGGAAGAAGTGTCTTAAGATGCCAATGGTGAGAGCAAAACAAGCACTCATGTTAGACAGAAAAGAGCATGTTGCTCTTCTTTTGTTATGTAGCAATTTCTGGCATTTTCCTTGTTTTTTTGTTAACATGACCATACTAAAAACAGTGTGGTAACAGTAAAATATTTTTTTGCCCTAACAGACACAAAATGTCATTATTTGTATTATTACATAATATATGACTATTTACATACAGTATGTAGCGTGACACAACATTATAAGACATTTTCTAAACAGGAGTAATGGCATACATTATTGGCATGGCATTTATTTATTTATAAAAATGTTTTACCAAGAAGTAATACATTGAGAGTTACCTCTCATTTTCAAGTATGTCCTGAGCATAGAGTTAAAATAAATAATACATGGTTACAAATACAGTTACATAAGTTAACAGGGTATACATTATATACAACACATAGCATGCACAGTTAGAAATAATATATTATAATCATATGTAACAGTTACAGACCAGATTAAAATGTGAGACAGCATTAGTTTTGAAAGAACTTAGACTGGTGGTGGCTGTGAGAGACTCCGGTAGATTGTTCCAGTTTTGGGGTGCACGCTAAGAAAAGGAGGAGCAGCCGTATACTTTGTTGAACCTTGGGACCATGATCAGTCTTTTGGAGTCAGATCTCAGATGATAAGTGCTGCATGTGGAAGGGGTGAGGCGCTTGTTCAGAAAGACAGGTAGCTTGCCCAGAAAGTATTTGAAGGCAAGACAGAAAATATGAACTTTTCGCCATGACTCAATTGATGACCAATCTAGTTCTCTAAGCATTTTGCAATGATGTGTGTTGTGGTTGAATTGGAGAACAAAACTGCATATTGAATTGTAGAGGGTGTCAAGTTTGTTAAGGTGGGATTGGGGATCCGTACACTATGTCCCCATAGTCGATAATTGGCATTAGAATCTGCTGTGCAATACACTTTCTGACCAGCAGACGTAAGGGAGGATTTGTTCCTGTAAAGTACACCTAGTTTGGCATAGGTTTTGGAAGTCAGGGTATCAATGTGCATCCTGAATGTTAAATGGGAGTCAATCCATATGGCCAAGTATTTAAAACAAGGAACAGGGGCTAGGATGGTATTAGCGTTGGTTCTGATCAGTCATTGGAAGCTTTAGCAATTTAGTTTTGGTCCCAAATACCATTGTTACAGTCTTTCAGTGTTTAAAAACAGTTTGTTTTGGGAAATCCAATTTTCAAGTCTCAAAAAGTCAGATTGATATAAGTGTCCAAGGTCGGAGAAGCAACGGCTGTGTGCAAATTGTGTCATCTGCATAAATGTGTATTGAAGCTCCCTTACAAGATGTAGGAAGATCATTGATGAACACTGAGAAGTATAGGAGCCCCAGAACAGAGGCTTGCGGGACACCACAGGTGATATCCAAGGGGTTGGAGTAAGAGCCTGAGATGGACACATACTGGGATCTACCTGATATTTAAGAGTTTATGGGTGGGTATGAGTTTGGTATAGGAGGTTACAGGTGGGGGTTATATTTGGTCAATAAGCTCAGGATAGTGAAACATATATAATATTTGCTATTATCCTTTTACATACAGTATTGCAGCAATTACTTGCACTTGTCTCCCTCTCCCCTTCCCTCTGTATTATCCTCAGATGCAGCTGTATAGGAAACATGTTTGCGTGTTCTGATCTGTGTGACTGAATTACTGTCTGATTTCAAGTGCTGTTTGTATTAAGTGTAGCGTTAGAACCGGAAGGGAAGTGCTGTGTATATTAGTGTATACTAGCAGGGATGGCTGAACTTGGGGAGTGTACAGTAGGGTCATTATTTTAAAGTGTGTGGGAATTGAAGGTCTGTAACTAACTTTTATTTTTTTTTCTCCTGTCTGGATGAGCCTGCAGTGGGTGTGGTTAGTTGATTACTAACCTAACACACTTGGTTGGTATGTGTGTCCCTCTTTAAAACAGAGGCTTCTAACAAATTCTGAGCTTGCGTGTACTGCTCTGTGTGATTGAATTGCAGTTTTATTTCAAGTGCAGTTTGTATTAAGAATGGAGTTAGAACCAGGAGTGCTGTTTGTATCAAGTGTGGAACCAGATCTATGCTAGCCAATCAGTGAGTACAGCATGGACAGTCAGCACCAACCAGAAAAGGGAAAAGGTTTAAAACAAATATACAACAAAAAAACTGTTTTCAAGTGCACCTGCAACTGAAAATAAAGTGCACCATGGGAGGATGTGGAGTTAAAAAGAAAAACCAAGGGAGGATACCGAGCAGAGCACCCCGCTTAAGGCTCAAGGGGATGTAAATGCAGGCACCTGCCCAGTGGCCACAGCATGAGTGAACTCTGCTCAGATACGGCAGTGCACCAGCACCCAGAACAGAGCCTGGCAGTTAAGGGATGCCTCCCCAGCCAAACACTGCTTCCTGGACTTAAAGGAGTTGGAAAAATGAAAGTGGGAAACAAGGTATAGTATATTGAAGTACAGTAAATTGTTAGCACTTATAACTCCATAGTTGCAACAATGAGCAGAATTGAGAATGTCACTCAATGCACATCTTGCCACATGTATGTGCACTTAGAGCGCATAGGAGCGCTTAGTTCCAGGGAGCATGCCACTATGGGAAGTGTGAGCAGGTGGACTCTTTGATGTCTCAAATTGCTGATCTGAAGAGGCAACTTGCAATATTGAGGGACATTGACAATTTTGAAAGGAGTTTAGTGCTCATTGAGCAGACCCTGACTGGGACTAGTGATGTAGAGGGTGGAACTGTGAGTGAGGAACATGAACAGGTAGGTAACTGGGTAACAGTTAGAAGGGGAAGAAGGGGAAAGAGGGAGAGGCAGGACAGTTCTAAGCTGACTCATTCTAATAGATTTGCCATATTAAGTGAAGATATTGGGAGTGTCAGGACAGGAATGGCAAGGCTGGGGAAACCGATTCCTCTAGCAGCCAGGGGAATAGTTCCTACAGCACAGAGGGGGCTCAGGATGCTCAGAGTCTCAGAAAGATTGTAGTGGTAGGGGACTCAATTATTAGGAAGGTACAGCTCAAACCCGTTATAGCGCGGTCCGCTACAACATAGATCTGCTTATAACGCGGTCTGAGCTTGGCTCCTGATTTAAAAACATCTCCAAGGTCTTTTTTTTTATTTTCCATTCCACAGATGGACTGCACTGTGCAGTTGATATTAAGTTTGTTTATAGAGTCAGATTCATCACACCAGCCCTGTGGTGTAGCAGTTAGTGAATTGCACTAGCATATGAAAGATCATGGGTTCAATTCCTGCATGGTATGGTATAATTTATAAATTATTATTTTATATAATAATTTATAAATTATAAAATAAATAATTTATAATGCAGTCTCATTATGTGGACCCCGAGCACTGCGTTATAATGAGGTTCAGCTATAATTAGGGCAATCTGTTTCCATCACCGCATGAACCAAAGAGTTTGTTGTCTCCCGGGGGCTCGAGTTCAGCACATTGCAGAACGGGTAGACAGATTGTTGTGCCAGGCAGGTACTGATGCAGTGGTCTTGGTACACGTTGGCACCTATGACAAAGTTGTAGAAAGATGGAGGGTCAAAAAAATGTCCTGGATCAAGGCTGCAAGTTTAAGGCAAGGACCGCCAAGGTAGTATTTTCTGAAATACTACTAGTGCCATGCACTACCCCAGGGAGACAGTCAGAGATTCCTGCATGGTTAATGCATGGCTAAGAAAGTGGTGTAGGAAGGAGGGTTTGGGTTTTTTAAAGCACTGGGATTCCTTTTCTGAGAAGTGCAATCTTTATGGTAGGGAGGTATTGCACCTCAATGAAGAGGGAGGATGTGCTAGAAGGGAGAATCTTAAAAAGGTTGGAGGAGATTTTAAACTAGGATGGAGGGGGGAGAAGAAACAGATAATTAAATAAATAGAATATATAGAGATGGGGAAATAGCAAGGGGTCATAGTGGTAGAATGGGGGCAATTGGGAGTTTGGCAAGCAGGGAGACATCGATATTAAAAATGTATAATACTAGAAAACGTCTAAAGATTAAATCCAAATGGAATATAAAGTCAGGAGCAGAAAAGATAATAGTACAAACTGGAAAAAACCTTAAACGCATGCTTGCTAATGCAATATGCCTGACAGATAAAATGGGAGAGCTTGAATTAATAGCTACAAGGGAGCATTATGATACCATAGGCATTACTGAACCATGGAAACTTGGAAAAATTAAACTCATTACTGGGCAGTTAATTTAGAGGGTTATTCCCTTTTTCCGAAATATTGAGCAAATAGAAAAGGTGGTGGAGTATGCTTATTTGTTAAACCAGATTAAAAAAACTATTCTAAGGGAAGATGTTTAGGAAGGAAATGATACAAATGTAGAGACCTTGTGGATAGAAATAGCAGTGTCGGTAAAAGTACAAAGAAATTGTTTGTAGGAATATGCTATAAACTACCAAATATCTGTGAGATAGAGAGAGCCCAAATACTTTTACAAATTAAGAAGACATCAAAACTAGGCCATGCTTGCATAATGGGTGATTTTAATTATCCAGACATTGACTGTGGTAATTAGATTAGCATTCTAACAAAAGGAAACAGGTTTTGGGGGTGGTTAAAGATAATTACATGACCCAAATTATTGAGGAACCAACCAGGAGGGGGGCAATACTGGATTTGGTAATATCAAACATGTAGATTAATAACAAATATTCAGGTCTGGGGACTTTTGGGAAACAGTGATCATAATAAATGATCAAAAACCATATTACATGGGTACAACAAAGACTACATTTTAGAAAGGCAGATATTGATACATTTAGGGATATTCTATAAGGAATACATTGGGATGATGTTTTTGCAGGGACAATGTGGAAGATAAATGGGTAGTCTTTAAAACATTGTTAAAAAAAAGCACACTTATCAGTGTATACCCTTGGGTAATAAGAATAAAAGAAACCAGTCTAAACCAATATGGCTAAATAAACAGGTAGGGGAGGAAATGGGAAAGAAGAAACAGGCATTTAGATTCTTAAAGTCAGAAGGGATGGACAAATCATATCAGAATTGTAAGGAATGTAACAAAAGTTGCAAAAGTGCAATCAAATTAGCAAAAATTGAGAAAGAAAAAAGGATTGCAAGAAAAATTAAGATCAACCCTTAAAAGTTCTTTAAGTGCCTTAATAACAAAAAAATAGAACATAAAACATAAGACCCTTTCAGTGTTAGATGGACAAGCAAATTATTAGGGATATTAAACAAATTAGTTGCCTCTGTATTTACCATGGAAGACCCAATTGCAATAATAGTGCCGCAGGAGAAAGTCACAACCTCTATATTAACAAACAATTGGTTAACTGAGGAAGACGTTCATAGGCGGCTTGCTGAAATGAAAATAAATAAGGCCCCTGGCCCTGGTGGCATGCTGTACTTCCAAGAGTTCTTAAGAAGCAAAGTTCAGTTACAGGCATAGCATTACATTTAATATTCAAAGATTCCATTTCCACAGGCTCAGTACCAGAAGATTGTCATAAAGCAGATATGGTGTCTACAGTATATTTTAAAAGGGAGCTAAATCACAACCAGAGAATTACAGTCCTGTAAGCCTGATATCAATAGTGGGGAAGCTACTTGAAGATTTAGAATGGGATAATATTCAGGAATTAACACTGTACGGTGCTCCAGGAAAGAGGGTGCATCACAACATTTAAAACTGTATGTATGTACTGTATGTATGTATCTTTATTTATATAGTGCCATTAATGTACATAGCGCTTTATAGCAGTAATACAATCTTATAAATAAAGGCTAAACACACAAGAGTCAAGATAAATGTAACATGGGATGCAACAACTCTATGGGAACAAGATCAACAAACCAAAATAGTAGTGGGTGCTGCAAGCAGAAAAAACCTAGTCAGGGCAACTGCATATAGAACAGAAGGGTAGCTGAGCACACTAAAAGAATTGCAATAATTTATTTTAAAAAAGTTCATTTTATTGACTGGACAGTCAATAAAATGAACTTTTTACAAATTATTACATTTATTTTGGTGTGCTCAGCTACCCTTCTGTTCTATACTCTTATATGTAGCCCCTGTAAGAAATAGTGGGCTACTAATCCTTCTCCTACTGGAGTAAGCCCTGGTAAGGGCAGGCGCCAGTAGTAATCATGGGTTTTCCCCCCCACCAAGCCCTGCCTTGAGTGATAGAGGTAGGCCCCTGACTCTGTGGCAGGCCTGAGACAGAGGGGAGGTCTTGCTGACATCATAAGGGGCAGGGCTGTATCTATTTAGTGGGCTGCTCCTGTGTGTGTGTCTGTGTCAGTTCTGTTGGAGTGTCAGTCTGGAGGGATTAGGAGTTGAGTCTGAGAGTTCTGCCTGGGAGGAGGACAGTCTGTGACAGTCTGTTGCAGAGAAGATAAAGATGTGATAGTTGTGAGAGTGGAGAGTGATGGAACCAGGAGAAAAGACACTAAGCCATACAGATTAGAGCTGATAGCACTGTAGTGCGTGGACCAATGCCCCTCACCCTGCTGAGGGGGTGAGGGGGGAGATCTACCCTCACCCAGAGAGTATATCCTGGAGGTGGGGGTTGGAGTATTGAAGCCCCTAACCAGCCCATCCTGCTAGGGTACAGCCTGGAGGAGAGGAGGAAAGGCCTGCAATTATACATTTGGAGTGCACTGCTGTATATGAACTGCTGTGTGCCGCTGTGCATGAAGTGTTGCTGTATCATTGTGCAAGGACAATAAAGAGTGCTGCTATTTTATACAAAAGACTGTGTGGAGTTTAAGATCACTCGCCCTGGGACCAGGGCTTCTTCTGGGAGGATCTTAACCATCCCTATAGGTCTCGTCAGAAGATGGAGGCACTGTACCACCACTGTTGCTAGAGAAGATGGAGGCATATACCTTAGAAGCCTGGCCCTGTTATCCGCCACACCAACGCGGGAGACTCAGGCCCTCCTGTTCCAAGCAGGTATGCACCACCCAATTACATGTAGCCAGCCCTCAATACACCTTAGAGGCACGATCTGTGTCTGGGGGGGGAGGAACATGGGCTACATTTGGAGGCGCTGCTGAGATCCAGAACAGGACAGGCTTTCAGCAAGGCAGAGCGGGAAGAGTGAAGTTCACCTTCTGTACAAGTACTGGAGAGAGTAGGGCATGTAATACCAGGGGTAGTCAGGGGAGCGTGGATTCCCGCACAGTACGCCCTGGGTGCCCTAAGAGGGTGATGTAAGATGGGTGTATGGCTATTGCTGTCCTTGTCCCTTGAGGCAGATAGTGTGAGGCAACTTGGGGGATTAGCCTGTTAACTTGTCCAGGGACCATGGCCCAGGGCCCGCACTATGAGTTGCCAAAAGTAGGAGACGCCCGTACTTAGGGAGATGCCCGGTACACTAGCCAGCACCCACATAAAACACACCAGCGAGTGCGGTGCACAGAGAAGGAGTTCTGCCTAGCCTGGGGTATGCCACATCATACTAGTGGGTAAAGCACAGAGAGAAAGCATGCAGAGAGCATCAAAGAGTGTCAGTGAGTATAGTCAGTGTCTAGGAATGAGTTTTGCACTAGACACTGATAATAGCGGTGATATACATTTGGTGGGCTCATCAAAGATGGCGGCCGTCACTACATGTGCTCCGCGGAGCAAGAAAGAGTCCAAAATGGCGACAGCAGCGCCATCCACAGCCCAGCAGTTAGCAGCCGAGCTAAAATGGTGATTCCCGCCAATCCTGGAGCGCGCACGTGAATCGTGCAAAGAGACTGTGAGAGAAATGTGGATGGAGATGTGCAGGGGTTTGGCGCCAAACCCAGATCCCCTGGAAAAGGAGCGGAGCGGCGCGAAAGCCGAAAGCCCACCCACTTGTGCTGTGACTTGCCAACAGACCAGGCCATGTCACACTGAAAGAAGGAGTGCCCCTCCTCTTGTTTCCACCAGAGGGAGGGGGCACAAGTAGAGCCAATCAGGAGCGTCCTCCCCAGCGAAGGGAGGGACAGGAAATGAGAGCGAGGAACTTCACTTTTGCCTGACTGTTGAAGAGCAAGGAGCTGAAACACTGAACTGTTCCACCCCTGAACTAAAATTGTCAGAGCTAAGCATGACCACGTTCCAGTTCCCAGGAGGCTTCCTGGTAGTGGAACTCGACGGCCGAGAGTACCTCCGGTCCCTCTGCATACACTGCAGGACACCCGGACCGGCCCCAAGCACGAAGGCACGATGCCCTCAATGTGGCACGTTCTACTTGTGGCCTACTGAACCGTGGCCCATGATCAAGACCCCTCGGGGTGCCTCTCCAGGAACACTAATGGAGGTGGCGGAGACGACCGACGAGGCTGCCCTAGTTCCCTGCACCCCTGCCGAGGTGGGAACCAAGGCCCAGCCAACTACAGAGCCGAGCGGAGATCCGGCAGAGAAGAGCGTGACCGCAGTGGAGGTACCGGAGCGGGCCCGTTTCATACCACTACCCACTGGCGGTGCCGCAAAAGACCCAGGTGACTCCCTAGCGGAGGATCAGACCAAGTCGTCTTCGGAGGAAGAAGATGGCGTCTCATCGGTGGCGATGCGCCTACCGGTGAACCACCCCAGCTGTAACAAAGATGGCAGTCCACTTACCGGAGAGAAGGAGCAGACGAGTCCGGACACCTCCCGACGGCGAGCACTGGTGCGGCCTGAGGCCCGTAGAAGTCCCACAGCTGTGGTGACTCCCAGTGCGGCGGAGACGGTGTCGGAGGCGGATCCAGAGGGAACCGAGTACATCAGCCTGCAGCAGAGCGGTAAGGAGACTCCACCACCCGCTTACTCCTGCCAGGCGAAGACGGCCCCTGCAGAGGATGAGAAAGAGAGGCGTGCGGCCTACTTACCCGTCCGTGGACCCGATGATCCACCACCGCCCCTTCCGATCCTCGACGCACTTCCGGTGCGTGACCACGGAGCGGATGGGGATTCCGCGGGCGGCCATGATGACATCACTTCGGGGTACGACTGGAAGAGAGGCCCAGGACCGTTGTTCTCCCCGAAGAGAGCAGCTATGGCCGCTGCCATGGCCACCCTGCATAGCCAAGGTCCTTCCAGAGGATCGCGGGGCTCAGCAGAGAGGGCAAGCAAGAAACTGCCCACTGGTCGCGGGATTACCCGCTTGCTGGACATGGAACTGGACATTGCCCCAGCCCCAGCCCCTAGCGCCCTTGCCCCGGCCACTGCCCCTGCCCCGTCATGAGTATTACCACCGGGACCAAGCGGGGATAAGTTAACGAAATACCCCAAGTACTCCAAGGACTTGCGGGATTGGGAGTTAAGCGATGAAGGATCTGATGGGGAGATACCGTATGCAAATGTAATTCGTATACCTAACGCTGTACCATTTTCTCCTGTATCTAAAGGGAGGGCCCGAGGGTCCCATACTACTGCTGAGGTCGAGACTGTAAGCACCGTGGTCCACAAAATGAACCCTACTAGGTACTTCAATGCCAAAGGGAGAAGAGATTGCTCGCGCTCTACAGAGGCGGGTACGTCCGGTGTCTCATCACAGGTGGAGTCGGAGGTAGATACTGGTAGCCCCTTATCAGAGTGCGAGCACCATGACAAGTGGTGGGCACCCCTGTTCACTGGGTACCACGCAGGTATGGACCGCACCAGGTTCCTGTTAATCAGGAACAATATAGTTGATCATTGGTGGGCGGTAGGTGCCTATACTCCTCAGGAGGTGGCGGATGAATTAGAACACCGGTACCAGGAGATAGAGCAGAAGATTATTCTTCCTAAGGGGCCTAGTATTCTGTATGACGATATTGCTCCTGTAGAACCAGAGTTTTGGGTACTGCCAAGCAGGGCGGGCCATAAGAAACTGACCAAGTTGAGCCGGGCAGACAGAGCCATAGTGTTCCGGTATAGACAGTCCCACGGGTATGAGTATCCTTATGTGCCTGAACCCATAATGAGAGAAATTGAAGAGAACCGAGACAGTTGGCTTAGGGAGGCCATGCAAGAATACTTAAGGACAAAGTTTGGTAAGGCGGGTTACCACAATGAGGACCGAATCAGTGAGGTGGTCCGGGTCTGGAGTATAGGACGGTGCATATAATGCACAGTGTAATCTACCGGCCAGAATCTGGGTCGGTACAGCCCTATTATATAACTGTAACTGACCATAATGGGAGAAAAGTGCAGAAGCCTGACCCAAAGCACTATTACTAGTTGGTTCTCCCCGTTGGGTGTACCCGGCTACTGTTGTTACGCCATCTGGTGGATGGCTTGCTAATGTCCTAACATGCAATGTATTGTTTCCCAGGTTTGTTCTCCGCAGGATGTTGCTGCTAAAGTTAGGTCCAAGTGGGGACCATTGGATTCCACCAGAGGGAGAGTGTAGCCCCTGTAAAAAATAGTGGGCTACTAATCCTTCTCCTACTGGAGTAAGCCCTGGTAAGGGCAGGCGCCAGTAGTAATCGTGGGTTTTCCCCCCCACCAAGCCCTGCCTTGAGTGATAGAGGTAGGCCCCTGACTCTGTGGCAGGCCTGAGATAGAGGGGAGGTCCTGCTAACATCATAAGGGGCACGGCTGTATCTATTTAGTGGGCTGCTCCTGTGTGTGTGTCTGTGTCAGTTCTGTTGGAGTGTCAGTCTGGAGGGATTAGGAGTTGAGTCTGAGAGTTCTGCCTGGGAGGAGGAGAGTCTGTGACAGTCTGTTGCAGAGAAGAGAAAGATGTGATAGTTGTGAGAGTGGAGAGTGATGGAACCAGGAGAAAAGACACTCAGCCATACAGATTAGAGCTGATAGCACTGTAGTGCGTGGACCAATGCCCCTCACCCTGCTGAGGGGGTGAGGGGGGAGATCTACCCTCACCCAGAGAGTATATCTTGGAGGAGAGGAGGAAAGGCTTGCAATTATACATTTGGAGTGCACTGCTGTATATGAACTGCTGTGTGCCGCTGTGCATGAAGTGTTGCTGTATCATTGTGCAAGGACAATAAAGAGTGCTGCTATTTTATACAAAAGACTGTGTGGAGTTTAAGATCCCTTGCCCTGGGACCAGGGCTTCTTCTGGGAAGATCTTAACCTATCCCTATAGGTCTCGTCAGAAGATGGAGGCGCTGTACCACCACTGTGGCTAGAGAAGATGGAGGCATATACCTCAGAAGCCTGGCCCTGTTATCCCCCACACCAACGCGGGAGACTCAGGCCCTCCTGTTCCATGCAGGTATGCACCACCCAATTACATGTAGCCAGCCCTCAATACACCTTAGAGGCACGATCTGTGTCTGGGGGGGGGGGGGACATGGGCTACATATAAATAACAAATAATACAAATAACACATAATGGGATGAAGCGCTTCAGACATAAAAGTAACATTTAGGAAAAGGGGTCCCTACTCCGAAGAGTTTACAATCTAATTGGGTGGTAGGAAGAACGTACACAGACTGTAGGTGGGTGTTCTGGTAAGTGAGTTTGCAAGGGGCCAAGGTTTATGTAAGAGGTTTAAATTATCAGCCATGGAGCTACTCATATGCTTTGTTATGCAGGTGTGTTTTAAGGTGAGTCTTAAAGGTGGATAGAGAGGATGCTAGTCAGATATTGAGGGTAAAGGCATTCCCGGGGTGTGGGGCAGTCAGTGAGAAAGGTTTAAGGCTGGAGAGGGCTTTGGATATAAAAGGGTAGAGAGAAGACATCCTTGAGCAGAACGCAAGAGTCGGGGTGTGGTGTATAGTGAGAAATTAGGGCTGAAATGTAAAAAGGAAAAGAAGAGTGTAAAGCTTTAAAAATGACGAGGAGATACGGGATTTGATAGGAAGCCAGGCGAGTGATTTTAGCAGGGTAGACACTGAGAGATTTTGGAAGGCGTAGAGTGATAAGTACAGGTAAAGTATAGTGTTGATTATAGCAGGGATATTTGCAATAAAGTTAATATATTGCCAGGGATAAAACATAGGAATGTAAACATTCACTCTTCTATTCGGGTCTTATGATGGTCTGCAGCTCACCTATTCCCAAGTGGGACCCAAGATTGTGGGTGGCTTGGAAATTCATAGTCCCTCTGCTTGTGGTGAATGGCCATCACAGGTACACTGCAATCTCCCGACACTATGATATCATCACAGCGGTATAGTGACTAGTGGACCCCTGCAGTGTCTCCAAACTTGCGTAGATAAAGATGAATAATCCAAAAGTTTCAGAGTCGCCACTTTGGCAACAAATCTCACGAGAATTCAATCAATATAAAAAATGAAAAATCTTTATTCAGGAGATGTTGATGTGTACAAACACAGGAAGAAAAACCCTGGAAACAATTTGATGCGTTTCACGTCAAGCGCCACTTGGCGTGAAACACATAGGAGATTTTTTCCTGTGTTTGTACACATCAACATGTCCTGAATAAAGATTTTGCATTTTATATTGATTGAATTCCCGTGAGATCTACAGTATTGCCAAAGCGGCGACTCTGGACACTTTGGTTCATTCGTTAATATTCATGAATACCTAATGGTTACAAAATTATTAGTGATAGTCAGCATGGATTTATGAAGGATGGGTCGTGCCATTCTAACATTATTACAGTAGTTTCTTTGAGGGGGTAAGTAGGAGTTTAGGCCGGGTAATGCAGTTGATGTGGACTAGTTAGATTTTTCAAAGGCTTTTGATACAGTTTCACATGAGGTTAGTGTACAAAATAAAGCAAATTGGACTCTGTAAAAAATATTTGCCCCTGAATTGAAAACTGGTTGAAGGAAAGTCATCGTAAATTGAACATTTTCAGGTTGGGCTAAAGTTCTGAGTGAAGTACCTCAGGGATCGGTACTGGGATCCCTTCTTTTTAACTTGTTTATTAATTACCTTGAGGTTGGCATAGAGAGCAAAATCTCCATCTTTACAGATGACACTAAATTGTGTAAGGTAGTAAAATCAGAGCAGGATGTAATTTCTCTCCAGAAGGATTTGGAGAGACTGGAAACTTGTGCAGGTAAATGGCAGATGAGGTTTAATACAGATACATGTAAGGTTATGCATTTGGGAAACAAGAATAAACAGGCAATTTACCAATTAAATGGGATACATTAGGGGAATCCTTGATTGAGAAGGATTTAAGAGAGCTTGTAGACAGTAGGCTTAGCAATAGTGCCCAAAGTCATGCAGTAGCTGCAAACACAAACAAGATCTTATCTTGCATTAAACAGAGAATGTCTGGAAGGGAAGTAAACATAATGATGCTCCTTTATAAAGCCTTAGTAAGACTATACTTTGAATATAGAGTACAATTTTGGGCAGCACTCCATAAAAAAGACATTATGGAACTAGAAAAAGTGTAGAGAAGAGCCACCAAATTAATAAAGGGAATAAATAATCTGATTTATGAGGAGAGGCTAGCTAAATTAGATTTATTTACATTAGAAAAGAGCCGCCTAAGAGGGGATATGATAACTATATACAAATATATTCAGGGACAATACAAGGAGCATTCAAATGAACTATTCATCCAAAGGGCAGTACAAATGATATGGGGTTATCCCTTAAGGTTGGAGGAAAGGAGATTTAACCAGCAACAAAAGAAAGGGCAGTTAAAGGAGCAATGCATACAATATCCTACTGTAGCCCCTTCTCCCCGTCCCAATTGCAGATCGGGCCCCCTAAGGTGTACTGGGGTCTGGCTACGTGTCTTTCTGTGGTGCATACCTGCTGGCAACAGGAGGGCCGAGTCTCCCGCGATGACATGGGGGATAACAGGAACAGGTTACTGGGTGGATGCCTTCGTTCTGATTCAATGGTGCAGCGCCTCCATCTTTAGTAAGTCCCAGGAATGCGGGGTGGAATCCTTACCAGAGAGTGTTCCCACACAGGGATGAGAGATTCCAGTTTCACACAAGTCTTCCTTTTTAAAAGCAGCAGTCTTTATTCACAGCAGGGCAGCAGCAGCAGCAGCCGACAGTACAGTTCATGCACCATTCACCAACTGTTCTCCGTTGTGATGGTCCCTCCCTGCCACCACTCTGGATCAAGGCATCCAGAGTGGGGCTAACTCTTCCCTGACCCCCTAAGCAGGGTGAGAGGTACTGGTCCACCTCACTACACTATGGTTGGATCAGCTCTACTCATGAGGTGATCACTCTACTCCTCTAACTCTAATTCACTTCTAATTCTGGTAACACATTCTACCTTCACTTACATAGGCAGTGACACTGCTTTATGTAACCTCCAGTAGGCACCGCCCCTGCATCTCTTGATTGGACACAGGGTCACATGACCTACCTACACTTACACAACCCAGTGTCATAAGCAGGGAAAACCCATATCAACTCCTGGCAATCTGCCCTTAGCAGAGTTTACACACAGGAGGAGGATAGAACTATAGCCCCATTTCTTACCAGGGCTACACTACATTTGTGTTTTATTTAATAAATCAGCTCGGTAGTGTTAGATAATACTTACTACATTTTTGTATTCAACTCTATGCCATTTGTAATTAGTTTAAATATACTTTGATTTCTATAGCAGGTTTTAGCTAACCTACCCAGCAGTGCAAGATATTTGTAACATTTTCCTGTTGTGATAATTTTTGCGAATATTCCCAGCTATTTGAGCTGCAAACTGTAATAGATAATGTTACCTTAGTAATAAAAGAATACATTGTAGTCTCTGAGTTACATTGACTGAAGGATTGATTGAAACTGAAAGGCAGCCATTAAGTGAACCCTCGGAAGCAAGATCTTTGATTGATCACGGGAGAACTAATTGATTGGCAGCTTAGGTAATTAGTTTTCAATAAAGGTCATCAAAGACTGCTAATCAAATGTGATTCCTACATTCAGTCTTACATGAAATAAAGGAGGAGATCACAATTTTTATAGTTTTTTATTCATTCACAAGTTCATATACTTTACACTTGAAATAGGGGAAGTGCTTCTCCTGAACACCACCATAATTCAGTCTGGATACTATGGAGGATGATGCCGACACAGCCCTGAGTAGGAAGAAGAGGATTGGATAAGATTGATGCTGACTGCAATCAACACGGAGACGACTGGGAGATGTCCCCCAAGCAGAAATAATAACCAGCTGATTTAATAATACTGGACAGGATTGGTGGATCAAAAAAGCAGCAGCTGCACAAGGGTGTTTTTGATTGAGATACCTGTGAACACACCTGGGACATATATCCTATACAATATCCTAATCTATATCATTTGAGTATACTTTGAGGCTCTTCTGCAATTGGCGCAATGGACAAAATAGAATTGCCACCTTAATCATTTAAAAATGTTAAAAGACAAATTAAGAAGATCTAGGTAATGCTGTGGCAACAAGGGAGACACTTTGCTCTAACTCCCTCCTCCTCAGATAAAAAATTTTAATTAAAAAAAACTTGTTGGAGGTTATTCATTTACAGTATCTGCAATTGTGTTGATCGGGTCACTGTTACATGGAAACTCCCATTGAAGTCTATGTGAGTTTCCTTTTAATAGTGCCACAATTGCTACCAAAGTACTGTAGTTAAGTTAACTGTGTTTAATTAGTATTTTTTTGTAATTAAATTGAAATGATTATATTGTAAAATGGGTTAACATTTCACCTACAAATGTTTTTACCATCATGTTGCTGTACTTTTCTAATTTCTTTAAGAGGCAATCGCTCCTGCCTGCTTTAAAATTTTGTTTTGAAAGGAAAACATTGGGTCCATATTTACAAAGGCTGCCTAATGGTCCCACCTATCTTAAATATCTCTGTGTTTTGAATTAATTTGGCGTCTCTAAATCACAATACTCCTGCTCCTTACATGCTGAAAACTAAACACTAAATACTTCAGTGGAATACGGTGGACCTCATAATGGGGCCTGTAACTCTGGAAGCAGGGGGTCCTCGGACCTTAAATCAATGCGGTCCAGCTCCGGAGACCCCCGCTACAATACTGTATTATTAAAATACAAGCCCCACAGTCGCCTGTTAGAGGCACACAGGTGACAGATTCAGTCTATCTCTTACTGCGCGTCTATTACAGACGTGTGAAGCCAGATAGGATTCACACAGCAGGGACCCCCGCTGTGTTAATCCGATGGACCATTAGTCTGGCCACTGGAATCTCGTGGCGTGCAAAATACGTACGGCAAGCGATAGAGAACAGGTAGCTACAGCTGCACATCTCACCTCACCAAGAATATTTCTCACACACTCCCATATCTCTCATCCACCACATACCTCTCATTACACCAATTTATTTATTTATTTATTTATAAAATATTTTACCAGGAAGTAATACATTGAGAGTTACCGCTCGTTTTCAAGTATGTCCTGGGCACAGAGTAAAACAAATAATACTGTACATGGTTACAAATACAGTTACATAAATGAACAGGGTATATATTATATACAAGACATTGCGTGCACAGTTAAAGAAAATATATATTATGGGCGTATGAAACAGTTACAGACCAGATTAAAATGTGAGACAGCCTTAGATTTGAAAGAACTTAAACTGGTGGTGGATGTGAGAGTCTTTGGTAGGTTGTTCCAGTTTTGGGGTGCACGGTAGGAGAAGGAGGAACGTCCGGATACTTTGTTGAGCCTTGGGACCATGAACAGTCTTTTGGAGTCTGATCTCAGGTGATAAGTGCTGCATATGGTAGGGGTGAGGAGCTTGTTCAGGTAGCTGGGTAGCTTGCCCATGAAGAATTTAAAGGCAAGACAGGAAAGGTGAACTTTGCGCATAGACTTGAGTGATGACCAATCTAGTTCTTTGAGCATATCGCAGTGATGTGTGTTGTAGTTGCATTGGAGAACAAAACGACAAACTGAATTGTAGAGGGTGTCAAGTTTTCTAAGGTGGGTTTGAGGTGCTGAGCCGTATACTATGTCTCCATAGTCAATAATTGGCATTAGCATCTGCTGTGCGATACGCTTTCTGACCAGGAGACTTAGGGAGGATTTGTTCCTGTAAAGTGCCCCTAGTTTGGCATAGGTCTTGGTTGTCAGGATATCAATGTGCATCCCGAATGTTAAGTGGGAGTCAAACCATAAGCCCAGGTATTTAAAACTAGTGACAGGGGTTAGGGTGGTGTTAGCGTTGGTTCTAATCATGAGCTCAGTCACTGGAAGCTTTAAAAATTTAGTCTTGGTCCCGAATACCATTGTTATAGTCTTGTCAGTGTTTTAAAACAGTTTGTTTTGGGAAATCCAGTTTTCGAGTCTCAAAAAGTCAGACTGAAGTATGTGTTGAAGGTTAGAGAGTCTATGGCTGTATGCATATAGGATTGTGTCGTCTGCATACATGTGTATTGAGGCTTCCTTACAAGCTGTGGGAAGATCATTGATGAACACTGAGAAGAGTAGGGGCCCCAGAACAGAGCCTTGCGGGACACCACAGGTGATATCCAGGGGGTTGGAGTTAGAGCCTGAGATGGACACATGTTGGGATCTTCCTGATAGGTAGGACTGAAACCAGTTTAAAGCAAGCCTCCCTATTCCAGAGCTCTGGAGTTTGTTGAGCAGGATAGCATGATCATCTGTGTCAAAAGCCTTTGCAAAATCTATGAATACTGCACCAGTGAGTTGTCCCCGTTCCATTCCACACTGGATTTCATTGCAAACTTTTAGCAGGGTAGTTACGGTGGAGTGTTTGGGACGAAACCCAGATTGGAATTGGCTAGGGAAATTTGTCTTGGTATAGAAATCGCTTAATTGGGAGTGGACACATTTTTCCATGACTTTGGATAGAATTGGGAGAAGTGAGATTGGCCTGTAGTTTGAGACAGTGTTTTTGTCCCCACTTGTGAAGATTGGGACAACTCTGGCAGTTTTCCAGGTCTTAGGGATATGGCCTGCAGACAGGATAGAGTTGACTATGGACGCAATTGGTTTGGCAATGGCTGGGGCACCAAGTCGTAGGAACCTAGATTGTAGTAAGTCAGGTCCACATTGGCTGCTTAGTTTTAGTTTGAGGAGCGCTTGTATAATCTCCTCTTCAGATACTGGGCCAAATTGAAAATTGTGGGCAGTGTTGGGAGGGGGTGGGACTATAGGGGTACTCCCAGGATGAGATTCAATTTCAATTCAATACCTCCCACTACTTCATCTCTCTCACCCCTCCCCCCCACATACCTCTCACACCCCAGAAACCTCTCACCCCAGGTCCTTTCCCCCATACTTTTCACTCCACCAATACCTCTCCACCTTTAATTCCTCTCACCCTCCACATACCTCTCACCCCAGCCCACAAACCCTTCCCCTTCCCCCATTCCTATTTCTTTCCCCAATACATGTCGCTTTCCCCTCATTCATCTCGCCTTCCCCCATATCTCTTACTTCCACACAAAACAGATGTCTCACTAACCCAAACACCCTCCAAAAGATGGATGTTTGAGTTGATTTCCTTTATCACAAGGAGGGCAGAAATTTAAACTTAATAATACATAAAGGAAGTCTTTAAAAACGGAAAGAATAAGAAATATGAAAGGCTTGATTACAGTATGCTGCTATAATACAGATTCTGATTCAGCATTGCATCATGTTGTGGATTGGACTACTATGTTTCTCTTTGTGGTGTTGTTTACATCCAACTATCAAAGCTATAATCATTAAGGAGAATATATATCAGGCAAAGAAAATTTGATTTTGTGCAGTTGCTTCATTTTTTCTCTCTGTTATATCATATGTTACTTCTGGCCCAATGACAGGATTAGCCGGACCCAGGATTCAGCATCTACCTAGGCCTCAGGCAATCTTGTCAAGCATGTTGAGCCAGAGGGGGAGGCTTTATAGATCAAGGATGCTTGTTGAGCAGGGTTGGGTCTCTGCCGTTCCACTTGCTTGAGAGGATGGCCAGGTATGCTACTGTTGGGTGCGATATTTGTTGAGCGGTGACTGCTGATGTCTCGAGTGTCCCTGGACGTTTAACAACAAAAACAACCAGCCCCTGTCAGTGGCCCTGTGTAAGATGCCAATTTGTGAAGCTTCTAACTTCTGGAGCAGTATTATTATTATTAGTGTTTATTTTGGAAGGGCCAACATATTCTGCAGCGCAGTACAATGGGGTTCAGAATTATGTATATTACAAAAACATTAACAATTATAGGCTTTTTGAAAAGGTGAGTTTTCAGGGAGTTTTTAAACATCTGAAAGCTGGGGGGTGAGTCTGATGGTGCGTGGTAGGGAATTCCAGAGAGAGGGGGTAGCACGGGAGAAGTCTTGCCGATGTGAGTGAGAGGAGGTAATAAGGTGGGAGGAAAGGCAGATTTTGTGGGCATAATGTGGAGTCTGTGTAGGTATGTATTTGTGGATGGGTTCAGATGTAAAGGGTAGGCTGTGTCATTGAGACCTTTGTAAGTCATTAGTATGGTTTTAAATGTAATTTTAGAGGCTATTGGAATCTAGTATAGGGATATGCGTAGAGCTGCAGTAGAAGTGGAGTGGTGAGTGAGGTAGATGAGAATAGCAGCAGCATTTTGGATGGATTAGAGTTGGGAGAGGCAGACAAGAGGAATGCAAACTAAGAGAAGGAAACACTGAAGGAGCGGTTGAATAGGTAGGACATGAGCAGGAGAAGGCTGTGTCACGGAGGCCAATGGAGTGGAGAATATTTAGGAAAATGGGGTGATTGACAGTGCTGAAGACAGCTGAAAGATCTAGGAGAATAAGTATGGAGAAATTACCCTTAGATTTAGCTGTGAGTAGGTCATTGGTCACTTTTAAGGTGCTGTCTCGGTGGAGTGTAAAGGACAGAAAACAAATTGTAAAGAGTCAAGAAGGGATTTGGAGGAGAGAAAGTGAGTCAGGCAGTTGTATACAAGTCACTGAAGTAGCTTGGAGACAAAGGGGAGAATAGAGATAGGGCAGTAGCTAGAGGGGGATGATGAGTCTAGTGAGGGCTTCTTGAGAATGAACATGATGAGTGCATGTTTGAAAGAAGATAGGATTGTGCCAAAGGGGAGAGAGGGGTTAAAAAGGTGAGTTAGGATGGGGCTTAGTGTGCCAGAGAGAGTGCAGAGGACATGTGAGGGAATAGGATCACGGGGGCAGGACATAGGGCGAGATGATCAGAGGAGTGTTGAGACCTCATCCTCGGTCACAAGAGATTTAGGTGTGGGAGGGGAGATAGGTGTTGTTTGTGGAGCTTTATGTGAAGAGATGTCATGTCTGATAGACTTACTGTCTGTGAAATAGGTGGTGAGGTCTCGGGCAAGAAGGTTAAAGAGGGGTGTAGTTGGGCGGAAAAGGAAGTTAAAGGAAGAAAACAGGTGTTGAGGGTTGGAGGACAATGTTTGTATGAGTGAAGAGAAGTAGGTTTGTTTGGCAAGGGAGAGGGACGAATTGTAGATGACCGGCATACATTTATAGTGGAGAAAGTCTGCTTTTGAGCGGGATTTCCTCCAAAAACTTTCTGCAGTGTGTGAGCACTTTTGGAGGTAGTGGATGGAAGGTGTGTGCAACGGTTGTGGCTTTGATTGTCGGGGACAACATGTGGTGGCAGGAGAAGTCTTGTCTGATGCGGATGAGAGTATTCTGTTTTATAGAGAGGTTGCTAGGCTGGGACAGGAAAGGGATTGTCAATAGTTATGTTAAAGTCTACCAGTATGACAGTACAGTAGGTGTGGGAGCAAGGCTTCTCAAGAAATTGGGATGTAGGTCCAGGAGGACGATAGATGACAGTGACATGGAGGGAACTGTGGGAAAAGAGATGGACAGTGTGGACTTCGAAAGACGAAAAGGATTGGGAGGGAAATGGGGATATGACATGAAATGTGCAGTGTGGGGAAAGTAGTATGCCAACTTCTCCGCCCTGTCTGTTCCCTGGGCTGGGGGCGTGGCTGAGGGAGAGACCACTTAGGAGAGTGCGGCAGCAGAGACATGTCTGAGTGGGTGATCCCGATTTCTGCATTGACTAAAAGGTTGATAGAGTTGGAAATGAAAGGTCATGTACTGTAGGGGATAATTAAACAGCCACATGTCTTTGACAGTGAAACTGTGAAATTCGTGAGAGAACATCTGTGTATTATTTTAAAGCATCACAATTTTGAAAATTATAGGACCCTCATTTACTTTACCAGTCTGTGTTAATGTTGTAATATTATTATTACTGTCTTCACACTTTATTGTACTGTGCTGCAAAATTCTATATGTTGGAGCTATATTAATACAGATGTAGTCAAACTCATTGTCTCCAGCTGAAAAAACAGTGTCTGGAATCAGTGCCTGCCATGACATAGCTGTGGGGTCCATGCTTCCGGATGATTACGCCCACAGTGATAATTCTCCAGCACCAGGGCAGCCACGGTAATGCAGTTTGCCCTTGTGGCAGACACAGTAAGTCTGGCTACATCTGTAAATGGTAGTAATAATAATAGTTAATAGCAATCCCCCATACGAAAATATAAAAAATGTACATTCTTTCCCTCTTTCTTTAAGGTATGCGCTATAGGTACAGAACAAACTATGTAGGTCATTTATTAAACTTCGATGGTGCACTATTGCACAGAAACTCCCATTGCTGTTTCTGAACGCATATACTGTATAAAACTGTGACACTATTTTGCGCACATCTTTTTTTGTCTACATAATTTGAGGCATGTGCCAGATTTATTGCAGACGTTAGTAAAAAGTTATATCTAACATTCACTCACACTGGATTATTCATTAAAATGTGATAGTGCTGATTGGGGCACTATTGCACAGAAAGTCCTATTGATATCAATGTGTTCAGAAAGTTAGTTGGATAAACAGAGAGGCAGAAGTTTTTGAAGACATCATAAAGTAGAAATATTAAATTTGACTATTTCTGTCTAGGCTTGTTTACTGCGTTACAATCAAAAAGACAATTTCCTTGATTTGAATTCACTGTTATCATCTAAAACTTTGCCTTTAGTCAGTCTCCCTATTTCCGAAAGGGGACAATTATATCTCGTTTAAGGTCTGGTGACTATTATTGTTCAAGGTGCTTAGCTGTGTACAGCTTACTGTACTATACGGAAAATTGACATTCATTCTTTTATGTCTGTACTACATGCCTGCGAAATTGCTTCCTAACATCCTTTTTATTTTCTTCACTGTGCTAAATGGTGAGCTGTGGCTTACAGGATTTGTTTCTATTCCTTTCAGATCTTGTTTGTAGGCATAAGGCTGGATCGCTTCCATTTCTACTTGGCAGATACTCTTTGCTCCTAAGCTTTTCATTATTTTTTTTGCCGAAGAAAATATTTTAAAATAAAGGGCATGTTTACAGTGCCTAGTGGGCTTTTATTCATTGTTTCTGCTTTAACAAAAAGAAATTAAGAAAAATTAAGAAATACTGTATTGTAAAACAGGAATTGTTTTCGGTATAAGTGAATTGTAGGCTCTCCATTTGATTTGTCATTATTTGCATAGCTACAACATTTTCATTCGGACAATAAGAAAAGAGCCAGTATTATAAATAACATGATATAACAAAAAAACATACCTGTGCTTTTACAAAAAGTTAAGAATCCTTTCCATATAAAGAAGAAACTTGAGACACTGTTAGGGCAAGGTTGGTAGCTTGCTGTTAATTAACCCAGCGGTGCGCAAACTGGGGGGCGTGACTTCATCATTTTTATTGGGGTGGATAGTGTCTATTTTTATATAAGCGGGTAGACAAAGAAAGGCACTGAAAATTGAAAGGTTTTAGAGATTGAAGAATACAGATTATATTAGCATTATACAACCACACTTGTACATATTTTTTTTACAATTGTTATTTATGGTATCTGTGTAACTTTTCTTACCCAGCTACAAAGGAGTTTACATCAGATTTACTATTTTCAGATGTAGTAAGACTTACTCTTTTCAGTGCTGCGGACCAACATGCTGGGCTCGTCCGCGTCACCAAAAACAGTAAGGTTTGCGGCCCAGGAAGATTAACTCTGCTGGGGTTGAAGAGAAGGTAGAGAGAACTGGCGCACAGCCAAAGGAGTGGGTCACCAAAATAGTAAAATAAAAAAATCTTCTTTATTGATCCATATTAAAAAACAAAGGTAGACACCCTCCTACGTGTTTCATGTGCAAAGTATACACTTTATCAAGGAGTATACAGATAGCCTAGGAGAGCGCTGAGGTAAGGTAGCTGGTATCACAGCAAAGAGTCCGTCAGAAGCACTGACTGCTAACACAAGGTCCAAGCGCATATAGAAAACCCTACGCGTTTCATCCAAGGTATGTACTTCTTCAGGGGTGTAGGGATACATGGCAGTGACTCATGCTTAAATAGTCCCAAAAGGGGAGGCAATCAAAAACTTCACAGCTCAAACATAAATCTGATAGGCTCAATGCATCTCCACTATCAGCCCTACTTACACACTAAATAAATAAGACAAAAATGGAACATTATATGGTCCTCCCCTTGCTGTTGGAGATTGAGGGAGCCGGTTCGTGACTTCAGACACCGATCGAATGCGGAAGTGGAGAGCGAGGAACAGCTGATTGGAGTCTTGTACCCAGCGTCTGAACCCAGAGTGGTTGAATTGCTTTTATTTACCTTGGAGTATGTGAGTGTGTTGGAGCCTCCTTGCTCGCTTATACAGTATGTTATAATTAAATTGTGTTGCACTATTTCTCTTTCTTTTTTCTTTACATATGCTGCCCATTTGAGATTCCTTGTGTTATTTCCACCTTGGAGAGGAAGTTTTTGCGCTTTGTGTCCTCCCCCCTCAGTCTCTCATACCTGCTCAGAGTGCTGGGTAGGTGCAGGCTGGGCTTGGATGCTTAAATGTAACTAGAGTCACTGCCAGGAACTTTTATAAACAATAGAGTCCTTTATTGGACATCCGTCAATAATGCTCCACAGACATTGGCATATGTTCTCAAGGAGTAAGGGCAGAAAGGGCAGTTCGTGCCCGAAACTAGTGGGAGGAGGTCATTCCTTTTTTGTTCGTCCTGTTTAATGTAGCCCAATAAAGTTTTTTGTTTTAATTTTTCACTGGTGAGTCTCAGTCTATACGAGTGGCTGCTGCTTCGATCTTCTACCTTTTCTACTGTTTACCACATACTTCTTCCATATCTATTTGATCAGGATTGCACAAGGCACCTTCTGGTTGAGCCGATCCAAACACACTCTGCAGTTACTAACACTGAGAACTCTTTACTAAAAGCATGCTTCCTCCCATTCAATAGTGAGAACAATCTCGGACCATTACTACTGGCACTAAGTTAAAGGGCACGTTCCTTAACTTAAAACAACAAGGGGTGACAGGACATATCTATACACACAAACATATTTACAGGATTCACGGTGAGGCCCCAGTCCGAACCATGAAGAACCTGTTTTATGGAGCTATAAATACTCTTCCATCTCCCTATAGTGAGATAGAAAGGTATACATACACAAGACATACAAGGAAGTGGCAATCCTTTCTGCATAGTCATCCTACATCACATGATGGGGAGGGGAGTAACCTGAGGGAGCCCACACATTTAACCCATTAAGGTCATTAATCCCTTAACTGAAATAGTACTCCCAAAGGAGGGCTACATCTGCTTTGCCTTAGATTCTTTAAACCACCCATAGCAGAATATGGTAAAAATCCTGTTAAATTATTTCATTAAAAAAAACAGTGTTCCACTGCATGTGGCATGTTCTTATTTTTTCTTGATACTGAGACCAGCATGAATACTGTATGCTCCCAAATTCCAGCATGTTACTGAAGCATTACTGATTCTTCCTGAAACTGCCTGTTGGCTATTTCCTATGGGCATTTTCCAAATCTTGTTCTGCGAAGCATTTAATACCACTCACTGCTGTAGAGTCACACATACTTTATTGTTGCTGCTCAATCCCCAGGTTCCACAAGTAGTGAAAGGGTTAAAGTTCTTCTCCTCCTTGTCACCTCCTGTTTTGCTGACTGAGCAGTGAGCTAATTCCTGGTATGTCTCTAGGAACCTTTAAAAATAATTGCCAAAGAGGCCTAGTAACTCTTTTTGTAGCATTTCTTACTAGACCTTACACAAGTGTTCGGTCAGATGCCTTGAGGTCATTTTAGAGTTGGCTAACAACAGTAGAGTCGCAGCTCAAACTCACTGCATAAGTCCAAATGGCCAGTTGGCGATTTGTAAAAATAAGCATCTAATTTAGAGTTGGCCAAAAGGGGGGAAAATACATTTTGCGTGGAGTTTGGGAACTGAAGGACTCAACATGCGGCGCTGAGGTGTGTCTATTGCTAATTTATTTAAATGTGCTCAACATGGACATACCCTCGGTAAATAATACCTTTCTTGTATTAGCATCCAATTTAGAGTTGGATAATTGGCAGTTCTTAATTAAGGAACCCTACCAAATTATGTGCCTGTAGGGATCAGGGGCTAATTAGGCTACACAAGAGAACCCAACAATTGTAGCATACATTTTCTGGAGCCATGATGGCAATTGCCACTCTATTGATACACAGATGCTACCAGGCAATGCTTGATATTCTGGAGAGTAGACCAGAGAAGAAAGGAAATCATTTATTTATATAATTTATTCACATTTTCCCTCTAAGTTTTCTATTTCTCTATGTTGGGCTTCCTTCTGCTAGGCTCAGTTGTTGCAGATTGAGGTCCATCTCCCAAATATAAAAAATGTAAAGGCATGTGCTGATGCAATTAAGCATAAACGTTAAGCAGACAGCATTAATACACACAGACTTTTGATTGCAGAAGGCTTAAAATATACTTGTAGCCAATGGAACTAAATAGCGAACATCTCTGAAGGACATTACCCAAAATCTGGTTGTAATTCCACAAATACTGATGACCCATCGCAAAACTTTTAATGCCCTTCCTATTGTTGCGATTACATGTAAACCCTAAATCATGCTCCATACACATGCAGCGCCATTAACCGAGCATTTCGTGGGTTGCATTCCTTGGCACACCCGGTCTTGGTGCTTGATGTCTTAAATTTTGCTGCATTAAGATGTGAGTTTACTAGTGTTTTGATCGAGTTCAGAAAATTGCATTTTAGCATTGTCTGCAATACCGTCGAGAAACTCAAGTGGGTGATCGCGAGTTGTTGTCTTAAAAATCGAATTGCAATTCAACCTGTTTTTTATTCCCGTACAGTACTTCAAGTGTGTGTAATTTGAAGATTAATGTTATGAGTTCATATACATGGGAAAGAAGTCCTTTCTGAGACTCCTTAACCATACACAAATCCTCAAACTGTAAAAGATTACAAATATGAACACACACAGCAAAAAGTATTTTTGTACAGGATAATAAAGTTAAAATTAATAATACAAAAATACAACGTCGCCTCTTCTTCCGAATGTAAAATGTATATTCCGTGCATTAGTGTATGTCGAATTGGAACTTTTTTGAAATGCATATGCGTGTCATCACATTCCTGCGCATGTGTGTCATTATGTAACCTTGATTAGAATTAAATTACTGTACAGTAATATACAGTGCATTTCCTCACGGATTCTCTAGATAACTGCTGTACAGTAGTACAGTACTGCTGTTAGTGTCTCTAAATAAAAAAAAAATTTATTTTCTTGATTTTTATAGTATACTGTACATACTGTATACTGTACAGTATATCAGAGACATTTTTATATATTTAAATGGCTTTACATTACAGTATGCATAGTGTTACTGTAAGTGTAATGTATGTAAACAGTAAATGCAATGTATTTGAAAGATTTTTATAGTGTATGTCAAAGACATATTTAGATACAGTATATTTAAATGGCATCAGTACTTTATTTATGGTACTACTGTAAGTTTATTTAAGCGCACTAAAAGCAACTTAATTTCAAGATTTATATACAGTATATGGTATGTCAGTGAGATATTTATATATATTTAAATGCCTTTACAACTTTACATTACAGTATGTACAGTAGTGCTACTGTAACTGCATCTAAACAGTAAATTCACCTTATTTGCAAGATGGTTATACTGTATACAGTACTGTATGTCAACGTGATATTTATATACAGCAGGCCTGCACAACTCGTAGAGTGCGAAGGGCCGAACTGCTCCAAGGAAAAAAAAATTGGGCCGCACGGGTAAAATCATCATCATCATCATCATCATCATCATCATCATCATCATCATCATCATCATCATCATCATCATCATCATCATCATCATCATCATCATCATCATCATCATCGTCATCATCATCGTCATCGTCATCATCGTCGTCTCTCCTCCAGCACCCCTCATCATCATACTGCACCTCCCATCACTCTCCACCCCTGCACCTCCCATCACTCTCCACCCCTGCACCTCCCATCACTCTCCCCCCTGCACCTTCCATCACTCTCCCCCCCTGAACCTCCCATCACTCTCCCCCCTGAACCTCCCATCACTCTCCCCCCCCTGCACCTCCCATCACTCTCCCCACCCTGCACCTCCCATAACTCTCCCCCCAAGTCAGCATCCCCCCCAAGTCAGCATCCCCCCCAAGTCAGCATCCAAGTCAGCATCCAGCATCCCCCCCCCCAAATCAGCATCCAGCATCCCCCCAAGTCAGCATCCAGCATCCCCCCCCAAGTCAGCATCCCCCCCCAAGTCAGCATCACCCCCCCCAAGTCAGCATCCCCCCCACAAGTCAGCACCCAGCATCTCCCCCCAAGTCAACACCCAGCATCCCCCCAAGTCAGCATCCAGCATCCCCCCCCCAAGTCAGCATCCAACATCCCCCCCCAAGTCAGCATCCCCCCCCCAAGTCAGCACACAGCATCCCCCCCAAGTCAGCATCCAGCATCCCCCCAAGTCAGCATCCAGCATCCCCCCCCAGGTCAGCACCCAGCATCCCCCCCCCCAAGTCAGCATCCAGCATCCCCCCCCAAGTCAGCATCCAGCATCCCCCCCAAGTCAGCATCCAGCATCCCCCCAAGTCAGCATCCCGCAGCCCCCGCATGAATGAATGACCCCCCCCCAACCCCATGCTTACCACATGATGTTGGCAGCGGTAGCAGAGGTGGCGTCGGCGGCCACAGATTCATTGTCGGCGGCGGCAACAGAAGAAGAGGAGAGGAGGTGGTGGTAGATGACGGCGATGGCGGCAACTAAAACTCATTTAAAATTGGTGCCGAGGTGAAGCAGGGGGAAGCGCGCTCTAGTAGCAGACCCGGAAGTTCCGTGTCGCGCTACTGCTGGAGCGCGTTCCCCTGCTGGAGCCGGGAAGGGGGGTTAAGGGGATTAGGGGAAGCGCACGCGTTTGCTGGTTTGCTGGTGCGCGCTCCTAGATGGAACGCCACAAACAGAATGCGGCCGCGAGAGTTTACCAGGGAAGGAGGGGGGAAGGAGTGGGAAGGAGGGGGAAGGAGGGGAGTTGAAGGGGGGCCGTCGCGGGCCGCACGGGGTGCCCCGGCGGGCCGCTTGCGGCCAGCGAGCCGTATGTTGTGCAGCCCTGATATACAGTATATTTAAATGTCTTAAGTACTTTATGTATTGTACTACTGTAAGTGTCTAAAGAGTAAAAACATGAATACACCAAAAAGTATATTTAAAGAATGAATTTTTTTATTTGTACAGGCTAATAAAGGAAAAAAGAATACAAAAAGATGTTGCCTCTTCTTCAAAATTTACAATCTTGTATTTTTCTTCTTCGCAATGGCTGGTGCTTCTTGGACATCTGGGTCTGTAAAGACAGACAATATTCTATATTATCAATCGTACCGTACATTATGCAATCCTGATTTTTGGGGGGTTTGGGGAGAAAGGGCATGACATGGGGAACAATACATTATGACTACATTGTGTCTACACATTAAAAAAAAACTATTGAACCATGACGCCAGTACAGTCCATTTTAATATCTTCTTCTTTTGGGGGGGGGGGTTGGGGGAGACAAAGCATGCATGGCATGGGGTACAGCACTTTACATTAGGACTAGAGGTTTACATTAGGTGTTTGGGGGGAAGGGAGATGGCATGCATAGATTTGAGCACTGTCTTACTGACAGTATTGCTGGGAGAGTTTCCTACACCAAGGGGGGGAAGGGGATTTCCTGGATGTTGTTTTCGCCCAGCTCCAGACATGCACATGAAAACTAGAAATATAAAAAAATTATAAAACCATGATGACAGTACAGTATCTTCTGTTTTTTGGAGAGGTTGGGGGATACAAAGCATGCATGGCATGGGGCACAAGTACTTTACATTAGGACTAGAGGTTAACATTAGGTTTTTAGGGTTTGGGGGGAAGGGACATGACATGCATGGATTTGAGCACTCTTTCTTTTTACCTGGCAGTATTGCTGGGACAGTTTCCTGTAACAAGGGGGGTGGGGGAAAAGGGATTTCCTGCACGTTGTCATCGCCCAGTTCTAGATATGCAAAATAGAAAATAAGCAATAAACAATTAATTAATTTTAAACAATCAACTGTCTTTTTTTTTAGATTTAATACATTGGCGGCGCATCTTTATTTGTAAATAAATTTATAACGTGTAGTAGTCAAATAAGTCGATAGACCTCCAGGGAAGAGCCCTTCTATGCCTGAAAAGGCAATTGATGCTGTCTCTCATGGTTCTCGCAAGAACACTAAAATAGCGCTTCACTTCTTCCATAATTGTTCTCCATAAATTTGCAGGAAGACCCTTCTTGTATTTATTGCCATCATAATTGACTTTTGGGACCACTCGCTGTACATTTCAAAACTGCCGTGTTGTTTAAAAATGAACTGGGCATATTTTTGAGGTTCTTCTCCCGGACGCCCTGTGGCAGGTCATTCAGCATGATGTCTGGGAGCTGTACAATCCTGTTTGCTGGCATGCTTCTGGCAGCAGGAAGGGGTAGATGGTCTGGGTGCATGCATTCCTCCTGTCATGGCCTAGCTCTTACCGGGGTTGTCATCATCTCCAACAGAAGATTATATCCTGGAAATGGAGGGGGTGAGCGTGGGGGGTCCCGTGGTGTGCTTGGTGTTGGCACCGTGAAGGTCAAATCAACGGATTGAGAGGGAGCACAGGGGGAGGGGGTATGCGGTTCCTCCATGAGAGAATACGGCTCCTCCAGGTCACCCTCCTGCTCCTGCGTTGGACATACAGGGGCAGGGACTCCAAGCAAAGAATAGAGCCCTGCGACGTTCCTCTCAATCTTATCCAGATGAACACCCATGCACCAATCTTTATTCTCCATGGTCTCCAAAAGACGATCCATCTTGACCGCCATTCTGTCCATGTATTTCTCTGTTGAGTTGTCAGTGATTTCGTTAGCACTAAAAACATCCAGCATGTGGACAACTGAGCTGGATCTGGTGCAAGGAGTGCTGTGTCATCCGGACAAACATCTGCATGGCTGTGTGCTGGAGGAGGTGAGCTGGGGGCTTTGGGACGAACATCTGTGTGGCTGTGTGCTGGAGAAGGTGAGCTGGGGGCTTCGGGACTAACATCAGCATGGCTGTGTGCTCGAGGAGGTGAGCTGGGGGTTTCTGGACGAGCATCGGTGGACAAAGGATAAGAGCGGGCGGATGTTTGGGAATCGTGGCGGTGGGTGATGGCAGTGAAAAGTCCAGGATGTCCGATACGGCTTTGGTGGGTGCAGCGGCACTTCTGGGGCCCGTTCAAACAACTTGCTCCTCTCAGATTTTGGCCATTTTCTTCTTCACATACAAAGGGCCAGGGTTCTTTGCCTTGTGAGCCTTCGGAAGTTTTTCTTTAGGCACCTTTGGCTTGGAAACAGCTTCCGACTTTTGCTTTGTCGTGGTCAGCACAGCAGAAGAAAGCAGGTTCCTGCGTCCATAGAATCGAGGTTGATCCATGGAAGCAGATGGAAAAATAAACAATACAGTATCTGTACAAGAGCTCGCTCTGAGATCAGCGATATGCAATTTGTGTCACCTTTTATGCACTGTGTCCCTATTGGAATTTTTTGGCCGGCGTGGATATGAGCTGCAGATATTAAAAGTGTGTGTATACTTTACCTCTCAAGGACCATTATAAATACACCATCACTTCTGTTGATTCAATGCACATTGAATATACATCGAATACACATCGAATACACATTCCTCTGTGCTTGATTTATTTTCTAAAGCAGCGATGCCAAGGAAAGTTATTTCAAAGGATCTCAGCATGAGAATACAGGATATGTTCAAGAGAGGACGCAGCATTTTGCAGATCAAACGCTGGTTACATAATTCGGGCCTCATTTTAGCACAAAATACTATAAGCTATCATGCTCATGGTCAGACTAAAATTGTAAAGCGCAGTCCCCCAGTTACAACAAAATAAGTATATCTGTTTTCTTCTGTAATTACTGTATTACTCTAAAAGCTTTTTGTATATCAAAATGAATTTTTTGTTTACTTGTTTACTTTGCAATTCTTTTAGAGCCAAAAAATTACTGTACTACATTTAGAAGTATAATTTTAAATATATGTTATGTATTTGTTTTGAATTATTGGGCCTAACAAAGTGTTCCTTTAAACTGTAGGACGGCAAAGCTTCTGGTGGACAAAATCAGCGAGACTAATGAGGCCCCACGCGCTTCCCGAAGGCACTTAAATTAAGTGCCGGGGGAGCTGCAGGGCCTCTGTAAACCTTTACTTACCTAGGCTCCAGCGGCTTCCTTCCTGCATCGCCATGGCAACGTGACGTCAAAATGACGCCGCAAAGTCATGTGACGTCACGTTGCTATGGCAACGTGAAGTCATGACGCCAGAGCGCAGGTAAGTGGGGGTAGGAGGGTGCGGGAGTGAGGGACTGCCGGCAGGGGGGCGCAGGGAAAAAGTTTGCGCCCCCCTGCTTTAGGTAAAAGTGTGGTTTTATTGTACCTGTAAAATTCTTCCTTGTCATTACAAAGCATATCCTATGATAAGGGAGAGCTACAAGATAAAAAGAGTGGTCCAAGCACGGACATGGATCGAAAGTGGCGAGACTTTTCAGGATGTCATTTTTTCTAACGAGACAACTGTAGCTCTTGAGAGATTTGCAACATTTGCATTCCGCAAAAAGGGCCGCCTGTCTCTGGAGTTGCGGCCCAAGCACCCCCTGAAGATGCATGTGTTGGGTGTGATCTCTAGACGTGGACCAGTGTCATGGGAGAGGGGTTTGGCCTGGTATTAAAGGGGTTACACCCCATTTGGCCACCCCCTGCTCTCACTTGGGAAGCAAGGGGTTAACTGGACTGCCTTCCAGTAATGTGTTTTTACCCTGCTCCAGTAACCAAATGTATATTCCCAGTGTTTGCACCAACACATACACTAGGATTGATGCGGGAGGGGAAGGGTTAAGGTTAACTCAGTGTTTATAGCCCTTTGTTCCATGTTCCCACCTTTTCAGGCTCCATTTTGCAGTTTCCCATAGGTCGCCATTGCAGCTTTATTGAAACCTATGGCGAATCCGGCGGTTTGGGCCCGTTTCCATCGAAGACCAGCAGGTGGCGTCCGAGAGGAGGAGCGGCGGTTTCCAATTGTAAGTCAATGGAGCCATTGACTTCAATGGGGATTCCTTGACGCCAACATCCAGGAACAGGTTGGCAGCCATCCAAACCGCAGACGGCAAGAGCGGAAACATTTTCTGAAAGAGAGCTTTGATCACTATTAGTTCAAGGTCAACGACAATTGGCGTGGGAAATTTAGGTTCTAGGGCACCCAGAAATAAAATTATTTTTGCCCCTAGATCCTAGGAACCCCCACACACGACCACCACTAGGTCCGGGAATGAGGGACCCCCGTAAAGGGTCGAGCTCAGCAAGAGGGTCGTGCCATTGACTCTAATGGCAGAGCGGAGGTCCCATTGAATCCCATGGCGGCGCTCGCCCATGCATTCCCTAAGGCGGCGCCGGCCATTGATTTCAATGGGGGAAAAGCTGCGTAGCGTTAAAGCGGCTAAGTCCAAAACTGTAAAATGTGTAAAACCATATCTCCGGTTCTGCGAGGACCAGAGGGCTGGGATTTGGGTCGCATGTAGTCACTGCTCCGGCATGACTGCATGGCCATTTCCAGCCCTCTCCGAACAACCAGACAGCGTATGGGCAAATGTAAAAAACTGTGCTTTTCCTATAGACTTCAATGGCGGAGTTGCTCCATTGAAAGTCTATAGCGGCGGAGCCCATAGACTTCAATGGCGGAGTTGTCCCATTGAAAGCCTATAGCGGCGAAGCCCATTGACTTCAACAGCGGAGTTGCTCCATTGGAAGCCTATAGCGACGAGCCTGTTGATTTCAATGGGAGAGAGTGAAAAGCAGAGCTTAATTTTTAGAGCGAAGAATCCTGCATTAAAGTAATAAGAATTTTAACTGTATTTGTGTATCTCCGGTTCTGGAGGTTGCAGAGAGCTGAAACTTGGCCACCATGGAGAGTCACCTCCGGCCTGAGGGACTGGTACGTTTCAGCCCACGGGGCCCAGCAGAACTGATTATTTTAATATGTGAATGTATTAAAGTATGAATTGTATATTGGGTCTGGTATAAAAACTCAGAGCCCATATGTTATGTTAATGGTCAGGGAGGGAGACAAATGGTATACAATAAAACCCCTGATCAAAGACTCCCCCACCCTGCTTGTGTATGCGAGCACAAAGGAATGCAGGACATGGGTACTTGATATTAAGTGTTGTACTTCACACCTTGGACAAAGGGCATCCTGGCAAAGCCAGACTTTAAGACGCCAAGCTTGTGGGTGGGGGGCTAGGGAAATAAGCCCCTGATTAGAATACTATCCACCCAGTGGGCGGGTATTAAGGTGCCCCTCAGGTGAGTTGGCAAGGAGAGATTGGGTGCAGGTAATTGTTCTCCAATGGCCTGCACTCAATAATAAAGTATAGGACTGGAATTACATATAAACCAGTGTCAAACCTATACTCTGTGTCTTCGTGTCTTTTCGTGATGTCTACATCTGAACCAGTATTGTGGAAGAAATTGCCAATCTGTATCCTGATTGCTTTCTTGTCCAACTCCTTAAGTAAGTGTCTATATTTTGCCTGGTATTTGTATATCTTGTGTGTTCACCTTCTTTAAGGAATAAACTCTAATTTATTATATTTAAGTCGTGTTCAATTCAACCCAGAGATATTTTTGATGTGTATTATTATAACCTATCACTAGCTACCGTGACAACCAGGATGCATAATCCTATTTGATTGTAAATAATGCACAAAGTCACATGCTGTAGCCTTATGCACTGTACTACTGTAGTTTATTCTGTACCCTAATGTTCAATTTTTTCATAATTTTTTCCTCTCTTGTTCCAGGAATCATGGATAAAGTATTTTTCCAAGAGCATGATTTCCCATCTGGTGGTCACCAGTTCTTCCAGGACAATGACCCTAAACATACCGCCTCTTTTGCCTACTGTATATTCTTGCGAGTGGGATCAACTGGGTTAAGAAGCCACCGGAGTAAGTGCTCCAGTGTACAATAACTATTTCTCATTGTTTTAAACTGTTTTAATCTGTTCAACTAATTCGCCATTTTTTCCCCTCCCATTCCAGGTCACCAAACTTGAACCTCGTAGAACTGTTGTGGCATGCGCTGAAGGATCATATAAGAAAGGTTGTGAAACCGTCCAACAAGGAGGAATTAGTAAAAGGAATAATGAGTTTCTGGAACGACATAATGACTGTACAAAAATGCAACAACTACATTAAATATATTAGCAGGGTGCATAATGGAAATGCCACCGGCATGTAGTAAGGTACTGTACTATAGTAAGGTAAGTACAGGTATAGTAATGATAGTACAGGTAAGTATGGAAGTGACAATAACCTGTTTAAATGTTTGCCTTACAGTTTATTAAAGGTAATTGAACATTAGCCATTTTATGTCTGCGCTTACTCTCCACCTTGTATATATTATATACAGTATGTACAGTATTTATATTAGACGTGTGTATTACCTATTATTTATTAGAATTCATTATAGTTTACAGGTATGTATACTGAAACAGAGGATATTGCCGCTCACCAAATGTACGCAAAATATATACATATAGATAGGAGGTGCATACGGGAATTATCAACATATGTTAAGGCAGGGAAGGGTTAAAAGGAAAAACCCAAAAGAAATCCTATTTGCACTCACCTATACTATTAAATGGTTGGGAAAGATTCAATCCCTGGGTAAAAAAACCCATATACCATTTAGTAATACACAGTAAAAATAGTTTATTAAACAGTTATGCAAAGACAAGTACAAATTGTTAAAAAGAACAGGGAATGGGTGCAGAGAGTGGAGTGCTCAATCTGACCTAGTATAGTCAGCACGCAGCTAACAGCAGCAAATACCTATGGTATGTCCTCACAGACTAATGCATAACCCTCCTAATGTGCACACGTTCTTGTATGTTGCAGGTGGAGTTTGTGTACCATAGTCATAGAAAGGACCTCTAACACACCCAACCTGTATGTGGTAAGCGTTTGTGTCCTATCTAGAAGGAAATTGTGCTGTACTGCCCCAGTAGTTAAGAGCTGGATTCTGCCAGTGTCTCTAAACTATATATCAGCTGCCTCCTAAATCAGGGAATGTGTTGTGGGTCTCTCTTGGAAGTATTCCCTATATTATCTCAGATTCCCCTCATGTGGAGTCCTGACAAACAAGACTCCAGGCCGGAGACAAACCGTCAATCAATGCGTTTACAGCGTTGTCAGCAAAGCAACAAGACAGATCTGCAGTACGGTGTAGAAATCTACAATCCCCCGCTGCAGTCTTAGCCCAGCCATATACAGCCTGGTATCTTGGGCAGAAGCAGCTCGCACAATGCTCTCCGCTCCGCACTCACTGATGACGTCACCAGTGTGACGTCATAAAACCGACGATCGTTTCGCGCGTCTGCGCTTTGTCAAGGTAGAAAGAGTATGGAAACAGTCACTTCCCTGGTGTTTTATGATGATCGGCCGGGGGAGTAGCTTTGCAGATTGGCCAATCACCACCATGGGAGGTGAATAAATTAAATGGATCCTGGCTATGGACGGGCCATGATTAGCCCTGTAGGTGCCTGTAGTGATCCTTATATATGGGGTAAATATACCGTTTTAATTCCCTCACGTCCCTCTTGCTGTTAGCATATAGAGGGCGTTTTTGCAATGAGATTCATATTGATCTCATTAATGTTTAACGAAAGCATTATGACATGAAAATGATGAAGGTCCTGCAGGGTGCAGGTGCAGGTCACCCCCTAGAATTAGTTGGTATACAGGGCAATTATATTTGTGCCCTTGTGATCAAGGTAAGTATCCTCTCATTTATTCCAATAAAACAATTCCTATGGATATAAGGGAATGTAGGAATGTGTGGACCTTAGATGACCGCCCCTAATAGTCAAAACGGTCATAGGGAGTATAAGACCCCCACTGTATACCCGGATCCCCATGATAATCCTATTAGCCCAAAAGCGCATAGTTTACAGGTATGGTAAGTTATAGTTTATTCGCTTTGTGTGGCTGTCAATAGTGTTAAACAGTCAAGGCATTCAATTCACTAATCCTGCAGCCATTTTTTTTCACAGGAGAAGGAGCACTACTGGAAGTAGGGGGGGGGGTGAATATCCAAGTTTATTGTACTGTGTGGATTATAACAGTCAATAGTTTGTCAAACACGCCCCCCCCCCCCTCTCTCTCAATTACAAAAGAAATCCACGGTCATTTAGACCAGGTGACTCAGCTAAACCCCATGGAATTAAAAACCCCAATGTGTCTTTGAGTGTGAATGTCCTATGGCATGGGGAAGGTGTTGATAACGAGTGAAAGATTAGAAAACAACTGTTTGAACTGTTTGCAAATGTACAATGTACTGTACTGTAATAAAAGTTACAGTATAGCTAAATTGGTCTGTCTTGGTTTAATGCTGGGATGAGTGTGAAGGATTACAGTAAAAATAAACTGTTTGAACGGTTTTAAATATAATAAAAATTATCACTCCCAGAGACCATGTTTGTGTGTGTATGTAATATTTCCATAAACAGTATGAAAAGCACACCAAGCCTAACAAAAGTTGAAGGTATTGAATACAATTCCTCCCCACCCCAACAAATTACAGTATGCCACCTCATAGAGAAATAAAAAGGTAGTGAATTTAAAATGTTTAAAATTGTTTAAATAGGAACAAAATGCATCACATAATGTTTTCTTAAACTCCCACAATTATTCGGCCCTACTTGAGGGGAAAAAAAAAAAAGATATTTTTGATTTTTTTTTTTTAGACTTGAAATTCACATTTGCAGTGAAGTCATTCTAGACAAATCACAATGCAGGACTTATCAGCCATGCACATGCGTGTGAAACCAGGAAAAGTAATATCTCAGCCAAGAACCAAAGCCTGAAACATTATGTGTCTTTCTGTGTGAAGGTCCTATGGCCCGGGGGAGGTGCTGATAATCAGTCGAATGCCTTCTACTTGACTTTGTGAGGGTGGTGAGGGGAGGAAGTTGAAACTAAATTAGTCCGTCTTGGCCTAATGCTGGGTGCTAGGATGAGCGTGCAGGATTACAGTAGAAATATATCATTTGAACTTTTTTTAAATATATTAAAAGTTATCACTCCCAGAGATGTTTGTGTGTGTGTGATATTTCCATAAAAGTATCAAAAGCAACAATATATACAAAAGGCCCCCAGCACACAAATGAGGAAAGGCAGACAAACTTGTCAAAACTAGAATCTAATGATATATTTGTGAATAAAGCAGCTACAAAATCAATCCCAGCACAGGCAAGGAGAGTACATCTCATGGAACAAGCTAACAACAAAGAAGGGAGAGGAGGGAAGGAGGGAGGGAAAACAAAGGGAAACATAACAAAAAAACAACAAAAAAAGCACAGTGCACAAGAATAAATCGTCCGCCATTTTGTTTTTCCAGATATCAGCGCTTTAAGAGTGGGTTAAAGCCTCCGGAGGTGAATCGATTTCGAGTGGCAGCAGACGTATTCTCACGCAGCGACGTTAGAGAATAGAATACTTTCAGTAATATAGGGGGGCAACGTTAACGTTAACGTTTCGGAGCATACAGAGCCCCTTTCTCAAGCCCGTTCCCACAGACTATAACAGTCTATGGTACTTCCCTAATGAATACACCTCCTACCTATATAACTCTCCACTGAAGTAAGGTAAGTAAACCGATTAAACCTGGTCTGTACAGTCACCCTATCACCTAAGGGTGATAACCTAAAACACTGACTAAACTGTATCAAAAATTCAGATAGTATGGGCAGACTGACAGGAGACAGCTGCAATTAATGATGAATCACTATGCAGTAGCACCTACGTTCACTGTGTATCAACCAGCATGAGAAACACAGGGTAAATAAAGCAGTAATGAATAAGAATCGTTAGCTCTGCAGTGAATGTCTGTGGCTCTCTTAAGGCTGTCTGCAGTGTTCCCTGTAGCAGTTCACAGAACACTGAGCAGTTTTAAATGTTCCTGCTGAAGCAGGAGGCGAGTGGTATAGCCAATCAGGTTGCTCCTATTCCATGTGTGGGAGGAGTTTCTGACATGGTGACCGAGGCAGCCAATCCTAGTGTAGAGTCTCCGAGTATGGAAAACAGTTTGTGATGTCATCGCCTACAGCATGTGTGCCGAAGTGAGGAATGCAGATGATCAGGCAGTAAACCAGCTCCATATGTGCGATGTACACGCCCACAGTTTGTTAGTGTAGCACTGCACGGGCACCCGATCAGCCAGTGACATCATGGACATGTGCAGACAGACCCCAGATGTCCCTGAAAGTGCCACTTTAAGCCTTGATGGAGCATAAGAATTCTTAGTGACAGACACCTACTGAATAGAAAAAATGAATGAGTAAAATAATAAAAAATGCACCACTCAGTTTTCCATTAATAGCTTTTTACCAATATTTTTTTGGTGGAGTGCTACCTAACACACATACTTTTAGTACAAAAGCAGACCAAGCCTACCAAAAGTTGAAGGATTGAATTGAATTCCCCCAACAACACCCCCCCCCCCCCCACCAAACAAAATTACAGTACAGGGTATGCCACCTCATAGAGAAATAAGAAGGTAGTTATTTTATAAAAGTAAAAATCGATTAAATATGAAAAAAATGCATCACATAATGTTTTCTTAAAATCACTAATTTATTAATCCTTTATTCCAAATTCACATTGGCAGTGAAGTCTTTCTAGACAAATCACCAGGCAGGACTTATCAGCCATGCACATGCGTGTGAAACCAGGAAAAGTAATTTCTCAGACAAGAACCAAAGCCTGAAACATTATGTGTCTTTCTGTGTGAAGGTCCTATGGCCCAGGGGAGGTGTTGATAGCTAGTCCCATGCCTTTGCCTTTGCTTTGTGGGGGGAGGGGGGAAGGGGAGATGCAACTGATTTGATCTGTCTTAGAGTACTGCACGGATGATCGTGAAGGATTAGTAAACAACAGAGACCATGGGCCTCATGCAGTAAGCGCCGAAAAATTGCTCTCGCCAAGTGTTCCTTATTGGCATGATGTTGCCGATTTTCCCTCGCCGTATGCAATAAGTGCCGAATCCCTTCCGAATCAAGCCGAAAACATTTGTTCCCACTATGGCGATGATTTGTCAATCACACACAGGTGTATCGGCGTGCATGGCGAGGTGGTGTTAGGTTCGCCAATGAAACTTCTTGCGGAATCTGCCGAAGCAAGCATGTTTTTGATTGAGCGGCCCATTTAAAGGCAGTGTGTATTTTTATTCATTCTCTCTGTTGTTGGGAGAGAGACACACAGAGCTGGGCGATTTGCATATTTTATATTGACAGAGAGAGTTGCTGTGTATTGTGATAGGTTTGTCCTGTGTTGTTTTGTTAACATCTTTGTGTTGTTTTCTGTTTGTAAGTGTTCAGTGCGATTGTGTTTAAATTTCTTTTCTGTTGTTTGTGAGTGCTATAGGTATGGCCGAAAGGTGTGGGAGGAGTGATGCTGGTGTGAGTGGTACTGGTAGTCGTGTGAGTACGCGTCTGAGTGAACGTAGGATTCAGGGGAGTGCTGTTGCTGCGAGTGTGAGTGGTGTTGCTGGGAGTGCGAGTGGTGTTGCTGTGAGTGCGAGTGCTGGTGGTGGCTCTGTTGCTGGTGCTGCTGGGGTGTCTGTTGCTGGTGCTGCTGGTATGTCTGTTGCTGGTGCTGCTGGGGTGTCTGTTGCTGGTGCTGCTGGGGTGTCTGGTGGTGGGGTGGTTTGTGGCGGGCCGCTTTTGGAGTCTCTTCCATTGGAAAAAGGAGAGTCCAGTCAGCAGCAGCCAAGCTCTGTGGCTGCACGTGGTCGGAAGAAACGTGTGGAGCGGCCACGTAATCCTCGTTTCAATAATGAGGGAAACAGAATTCTTGTCACAGGGATTTTGGAGCACTATGGGCATTTACAGTAGTAGGTAAGTCAATCTTTGCATTGATTGTTCAAAGACATTTTATCCTATCTCATGTGACATGTGTTAATATCAAACTATTAATCTCTAATATCTATCAATGAAAGTTAATTGTTACACACATAATCCTTCATGTTATATAACGACCATAACAATCAGTCAAAAAAGTTTGCCAATGTTCATAGAATATTCATGCAAGCTTCCTTAGATTTGTATGTTTCCACGTAAATGCTCATGTGGTACACATATTCAACCTAAACCAGCATGTTATGTATCACTTTGAACAGGTAGCAGTTTTGTCAAATGTTCGTCTTTCTATTAATTAGTAAGGTCATATATTTTGTATGTCTTTCAAGGACGGGCAAGTTCAGCCTCAAGAAAAGAAATGTGGGAGCAAATAACATTGTCTGTGTCTGCATGTGGGAATCATGTCAGGGACCACACGGATTGTTGGAAGAGATTTGATGATATCAAGGCGAATTTAAAAAAAAAATTCAAGCACAACGGATGCATGCTTCTGCCACTGGAGGTGGGCCACCATCACAAGCTCTAATCTTAACTCCATTGGAGGAGCAGATGCGTGAAAAATTTCTTCCTGTCGTCGTGGAGGGTTTGCCAGGGTACAGAGATATCGGAATTTATTCATCTCAATTTCCAGCAGGTGACAAATGTTACTGTACTACGCGTGTCGTATGTTACAGTTGTTATCTATCTTTCCGCTGAAACTTATTGTTTGTTCCAAATATAAGCATACCTACATATATATCTGTATATATGTCTCTCTCTCTACTTATATATATCTATATCTCTCTCTCAATGTATATCGATATATATATCTATATATATATATATATATATATATATATATATAGTTGTCAAAATATATATATATATTTATATAATATCTATGTGTGTTTGGAAACATGTATTGGCTCAGCTATCGTGGCTTACATCATTAGGAGTCAACATATACCACTTGACCTGCAGGAAGGGATTATGTGTAATGATCTTCCAAATAACACACATTGCAACCTTCTACTTTACAAAGCATTCAACATCTTTCCCCTATAGTTGAAAGCTGAATGTATGTTCGAATATTTTTACAAACAATGGCTTAACATGCATAAGCACAAAGCACACCCGCAGTCATCCTTTGTCACAGTAATGTTTAACATCACTGTGTTCTTCGTTATACTGTCTGTGCACACAAAAGCATAATTCACTATTTCATGTATGTGTCGATCCATATATACATATAATATATATATATATATTAGTGATAATCTATGTTACACCTCTAAACAGGCCCTTACTGCGTAATAAAGTCTTGCATGGAATATTGTCAATTGAAAGGCGAACATGAATAATTTTCACAAACATATTCCGTTATGTATTATGAAAGCTCTTTTTTCTCTTCATGTAGTCTAATGTGAGCATAAATAGGAACATGTACCATATGGTATTTAATTGTGTTCATATGTAGCTCACTTCATATTTGTATTTCGCTCATGTACCGGTGTGTGAAACCAGCTTCAATTAATATGTAATCATAGCATAGAGGTGAACAGAGGGGGTGATGTCGGGCAGAGAGCCAGCTCACAGGGTCAGGGTAGGGTCAAGTCTTGTGGGAGGGCTTACAGGTGGGAGAATCAGCTCAGGGGTCATGGTGGTGTCGTGTTGGGGGAGGGCTTACAGTTGTTAGAAGCTGACAAGGTGAACAGAAGTTCATCACATTAATTTGAAATGGTAATTATCTTACAACTTTGAAACACCATTCCACGATATATTAAAACGTACGTTACTCATTCTTTCAGTTATACATTATTGTAACGTTATAGATACGCCACCTTCTCACACCAGTACCATCTGTGAGCGACACACTGCATGTGTTGCTGTGTGTCAGCCACATTGAGCGCTACACCTGCTTCTCTTAAATGTTCTGACAGATCTCTAAAAACATTCATACACATTTCCACAATTAGGTTCTGAATTATAAGCAGTCAACTTTGCTTTCATGGCAGTGATGTACATTATTGTAGCTATATTAATACCCAAAATATGCCGTGTATATACAACAGACCAGTTAATTTTATAACGCATTCCTTTATACATATCTGCATTAACATTGTATGTATGTTGTATGGTGTTTAAAATGAATTGGACGATTAGTTTCACATGTACATTTGTGTTAAGATGGATAATATACAGATTGCCCTAACCATAGAATTGTGATTTCGTAACGGGATGCTGATATTTAGCCATAAGTACTCCCACTACAGATACTTAATGTTAATTATGTACACATGACAATGAAATACTGATGTTATTCTTCTATATAGTTAGTCCGGCAGCTCCTGTGTCACCTGTGGCACGTCACACAAACACGTCTCGTCACCTGTCTCATCAATGTCATCATCAAGAATGGAAGATGAGTGTATAAGGTGCAGGCCATATAATGTGTACATTGGAAGCATTTCATTTGCCATGCCAAATAAATGCCTTTCACATGTAATGAACTTCAGATCAGTTATTGACACAGGAGATGTAGTGTTTCATGACAACATGTATTGTGTGTGTTTTCAAGTATCAGCTAGGAGTTGTGATGTTACAACAAACTTTAATTCATTCTTCTTACACACTGAGTCGAAACGTCATTGTTGCTTCAAGCATCATCTTTTTATTCGACACAAATAATACATTATGGAAACATGTTATGTGTTCCACTATGAGAACAACTATCATTATAGGCTAAAAAAAATGTGAAACTTCCATGTCAGTTCATAATGTCTTTATTTATTTGTAGAACCAGATGTTGCCGCTCAAGGACAAATTCAATCAAGTGACCATGAAGATGTTGACACTCCTGGATTAACAAAGCATTCAAGTCCTCCTGCTCGTGACACCTTCTCAGCTATTGCAGCTTCTGAAGAACAAATCTTGGGTGAAGAAACTCGTCGCCATTCAGAAATGATGTCAATGCATGAAAGGATGATGTCACTGCATGAAAGGATGCATGAAAGGTCAATATCAGAAATGTCAATAATAAAAAATGTCATCATCCAAGTTCCTAAAGAAATCCAAAATCTAAACAGGACATTACAAGCACTAGTTCTTAATGTAAGCCAAGCCAATCAGTTTAGGAGTACAGCAAGAGAACAACAATTCCACTTTAACCCATCAGAGGATGGATCTTTACATGCTGCTAATTTTTCTCAGTCATCACTTCTTCATTCCCCACTTCAGGATGGTACCGGTACAGTAGGTGCAAGTTCTGTGCAGGTCCCTGTCAACAACCAACCGCTTACATCATCTGTTCAAAATATAGAACCGACACCTACAAATGAGACAAGCAAAAGAAAGTTTGGTCAACAATTACTAATCACCAGCTTTTGGAAGAAGACTAAAACACAAACACAAGAAAGTGCTCCACCACCACTGTTGCAATGTATCTCAAGTGTTTCACAACTGCCACAGCCCACATCCAGTGCCCCTGAAGTGCCACAGCCCACACTCAGTGCCCCTGAAGTGCAACAGCCCACACCCAGTGCCACTGAAGTGCCACCGCCCACACTCAGTGCCCCTAAAGTGCCACAGCCCACACCCAGTGCCCCTGAAGTGCCACAGCCCACACTCAGTGCCCCTGAAGTGCCACAGCCCACACATGAAGTGCCACAGCCCACACATGAAGTGCCACAGCCCACACTCAGTGCCCCTGAAGTGCCACAGCTCACACCCAGTGCCCCTAAAGTGCCACAGGCCAGTACAAGTGCTACAGTTAAGGCGAGAGTACTTGGCACAGGGAAAAGGCGAACACAACAGCCAACAAGCAGGCCTGTGACTCGCTCTCAAAAGGATAAACAAAAATAAATAAGCACATTCACTAAATATTTTTGTGTACTGGTGTCCTTTACTGCAGACTCTTTCATGCATAGTGTATGTATGATCATGTACAGATGCTTGCAAACATTCAAGTTTGTTCATGTACACATGAATGTTTATAAATGCTCATTCACTGAAGGAGTGAAGGCATATTCTATAACATATGATTATCTATTAATCATCAGTTGATTAATGTTAATCCATTATGACACACTTTGCATGTGAATGTAAGATGACAATCCCTTAGCTCTTGTTCAGTATGAGATGTTTCAGGTGTATTATTGTAATTTTAATTGTCATTTCATGCTAATATTATTTACATACAAATTAATGTAATTACCCATATAACAGCCTACATTTTAATGTTATGTTTTCTTGTGTCTTCACTCTGAAAGACATTACTTACCTTAATCTTCATTCATAGTTCATTATGTTGGCATGTGATCATGTATGA